>NC_034187.2:35834843-35849843 GCF_002021735.2 Oncorhynchus kisutch
GCCCCTGGTCATCTTCCATAACATCATTGATGTGTCCTCATACAATGCCTTTGTGATATGGAACAAGATCAACCCTACTTGGATGTCTGATAAGCTGAACAAGAGGCTGTTGTTCCTGGAGCAGCTGGGAAAGGCACTTGTAACTCCACACATTCAAAGAAGGGAGCGCCCCCCCTGCCCAGCAGCGTCTGTAGCACTTGTGAAAGCTGTTCAGGGGGCTGAATCTTGTCCTGATCCACCTGAGGCTGCAGCTGGGGCAGGCAAGAGGAGGAGATGCCAATTCTGCCCCCAAAAGAAGGACTGTAAAACAAATACTATGTGCTGCACATGTGAGAAATATATCTGCAAAGTCCATGCACCCACACCTGCACACTGTCCTACATGTGCTAATTATCGTTGTTTGATTCATGTTCTTCACATTTTTGTTTTGTATCTATTACCTTATTTTATTCTTATTTATTGTTGGTGTTTTCCACCTTGTGGGTGGGGGCAATGGTTCAACAAATGGGAGAAGACTAGTATTTTGTAGTTGAATTCCTCATTGTACAGTATTTAACAATGTATCACTATGTTGCCAAAAACATTCAATATTGTTATTGTTTTCCTTCAATAAAATGCATTCTAAACTACTTTCTGCACATTTCTGCTACTTTCTTAGGCTATACAAGTGCTATCTCTTGCTTAAAAATGTATGTATACACCTATGCAGTACCTTCAGCAATAATAATAATAATAGTAATAAACCTCTACTTTAGTAAAGAAAACAATTATGACAGGTGTGTTGTCATAAAAACGAGTTGTGTCCACTGATTAAATGCAGTCTTTCTTCATTGTGAGGGAAAACCCAGATATTCACACATTTTGTGATGAATGACAGGCTGTTTCTTCATGCAAAATCTATTTGGAGTTTAAAATTCAATGAAGCTGCTTTATTTTAGGGTTTTAGTGAAGGCGGGTCATTTTTTACATTTAGGACAAGGGGAGTAGACAGAATGTTAAGACGACACAAGGGTTTAAACCCACCAGCTGTATGTTAATCATATTGTCGTTCAGCCACGACTTGGTGAAACATAATATATTACAGTTTTTAAATGTACCATGGTAGGATATACGTGCTCGTAGTTCTATTTTATTATCGATTGATTGTACGTTGGCTAATAGGACCGATGGTAAAGGTAAAAACCCTAAATCGATTACCCTCTTGGCGACGGATCTTCCCATCTGCGAATGACGGGGATGAGGGCCTTGTCGGGTGTCTGGAGTAACTCCTTCCCATCCGACTCGTTGAAGAAGAGTTCCTCCAGTACGAGATGAGTAATCGATGCCCTGGTATCAAGAAGCTCTTTTCGGTCATACGTATGACATGGCAGAAACATTCATGTACTTAAATAAGTTACAAATAACACGAAAAAACATACACAATAACGGAATTGGTTACGGCAATCTCCTTCGGCGCCATTGATACTTAGACCTGGGAAAATAGTCCTGGCTCTCAAGAGAAGATAGGCTATGCACACAGCCCACAAAATAAGATGGACAATGAGTTGCACTTCCTAACCTCCTGCCAAATGTATGACCATATTAGAGACAAATACTTCCCTCAGATTACAAAGACCTACAAAGAATTAGAAAACAAATCCAATTTTGTGTGAAATACCACAGTGTGCAATCACAGCAGCAAGATTTGTGATCTGTTGCCACAACAAAAGGGCAACCAGTGAAGAACAAACACCATTGTAAATACAACCCATATTTATGCTTATTTATTTTCCCTTTTGTACTTGAACTATTTGCACATTGTTACAACACTGTATATAGACATAATATGACATTTGAAATGTCTCTATTCCTTTAAAACTTTTGTGAGTATAATGTTTACTGTTCATTTTGTATTGTTTATTTCACTTTAGTTTATTATCTAGTTCACTTGCTTTGGCAATGTAAACATATGTTTCCCATGCCAATGAAGCCCTTAAATTGAAACTGAATTGAATTGAGAGAGAGAAAGAGAGAGAGGGTGTGCGGGGGGGGGGGGGGGGGGGAGTAAGGGGGGAAGATAGAGGGGAGAGAGAGAGAGAAAGCAAGAGAAGGAGAGAGAGGGAGAGAGAATGAGAGGGAGGGGGAACAGAGAGAGAGGGAGGGGGAACAGAGAGAGAGAGAGAGAGAGAGGGAGAGAGAGAGAGGGAAAGAGAGGGACAGATGGAGGAGAGTTAGAGAGAGGAGGGGGAACAGAGAGAGAGAGAGAGAGAGAGAGAGAGAGAGAGCGAGGTGGGGGGAAGGGTGAGAGGTGATGGGGTGGAGGATGAAAGAGAGATAAATGAGGGGGGGAATGGGTTTAGAGCAGAGGGAGGAGTGGAGAAGGAAAGGAGAGGGGGTTGAATGTTAGCTCATTATAGTTCTATCACACAATATAGAGGACTCGCTAGTAATATACCTGTAGTGTTGTGCATACAGTCGTCACACACCCCTCCCCCTCTTCTGTAGTGTTCGGTGGGGTGGGCGTCAGCTATGATGTCTATAGTGACAGGAGAGGGCGAGCCACTGGCAGTCACATGGTCGACAGCTGTAGGCCAGGACCTGGTCACCTGACCTGAAGGTTTATCGTTGTAGGTAGGAGCACAGAGCAAGTGCTGTAACACACATACACGCACACACACACACACACACACACACACACACACACACACACACACACACACACACACACACACACACACACACACACACACACACACACACACACACACACATAAAACAAAGTAAATAGAAAAAGAAAAATAATTGGAATAAAATGTAACCATAAAGTGCTCTGTTCTATTCTATTAGAACAAAGCAGTAGCCTACGAGGACCTCCGTTAAAGAAGTTTTAAGAAAGCAGAGCGTTGGACATCACAAACGGAACAACTCAGGCAGTCCAGTTGAATAGAATACAAACAACACCTTTCATCAGAGAGAAGCAGTACACAGTACAGTCATTCACACTCTGCTGTCATTCATTGTGTTGGCATTGTGCTGCAAATACCTAAAAGTCCACTTTCCCGTACTCACAGTGAAATGTACAGACACACCATAGGGAAATCAGGTTGGGAAATTAAAAGTGACTTTCAACGACTGTGCCGTTAAAATAAGCCACTTTTATGTCAAAACAAGCATGTTGACGTGTGAGGCAGAGGAGGGAAAAAAGACAAGGAATGATTTTTTTTTTTTGTGTGTTGGCGCTGGAGCGCTGAAGGACTTTGATTCTGTTCTGCAGTCAGTACAAATTAGGGTGGACAAGAGGAGCATCAAATGGAATGATTAAACATGTATTAAAAAACACAGGGTTCCCTGGTGACACACGCACACACACACACAGTCACACACACATACACTCCATCCTGTGCTGTCTGACACAATGAGGGAGGGAGGGAGGTGGAAAGAGAAAAGAGGCTGAAGAGATATAGAAAGGGAGGGGCCGAGAGAAATGGGGGGGGGAGACACATTGAGGCAGATTGGGGCCGAGAATACTGCTGAGTGGAGGGGCCCTAGTCCACAGGGAATCACTAACCCAGAGAAAGCGAGTGAGAGAGAGAGAGAGAGAGAGAGAGAGAGAGAGAGAGAGAGAGAGAGAGAGAGAGAGAGAGAGAGAGAGAGAGAGAGAGAGATGGAGATGGTGTAACAGCAGAGAGAGAGACGACAGGAGAGAATAAGAGGGACACACACACAGCCCACCATGTCTCTCCACAATAGCTCCTAACTAGCTTCCATCTGGACTAGACAGAGATATGAAGCCACTAACATACATGTCAGGCAGCCCATAGAGAACAGTACATGCGCACCAGCCCACATGGGACTGAGACAGAGAGGAGACAGTACCGTCAGGGAATATACAGTGTGTTTAAAATGAGACAAAGAACCACTGGGAGAGACACAATAATTAATCAAACACACACACACACACACACACACACACACATACACACACACACACACACACTCTCAGACCCTCTCTAGCTAGCTTCACTAACATATTTATCTGGATCTCTATCCCTTTAGTTGTACAAGGAGTTACACATCACATTACCAAAACATACATGTATTTCCATATCTAAAACATGAATCTGATTTAAAGACTTAAATTGGGTATGTGTGTGTCTGTCTGTGCATGTGTGTGCCTGTCTCTGTGTGTGTGTTTGAACAGTGCCTGGGCCGTCGTTCCCCTGTTGGGTGATTATTAAGTGGATCTGATGAAGCAGCGGGGGATTCTCCTGAGACATCACACACACACACACACACACACACACACACACACACACACACACACACACACACGCACGCACACACGCACGCACGCACGCACGCACGCACGCACGCACCCCCACACACGGGTACGTCTGGGGAGGTGTGTGTTCACAGGCAGGTGTCCTGGCCAGTTAAAACAGGCCTCCATTAGCATGCGTTGTCTGGCTCTCCTTGTTCCTCACCGCTTCACAAATCAAAGCTGCTTTTCATTCCTCACTTCCAAGAGAAATCCCTCTCTATGTCTCTCTCTTTCTTCAGCCATCCCTCCCTCCCTCCCTCTCTGTCTTCACCTCCCTCTCTCCACCCTCCTCTCCTCCCCCCTCGCTCTCACAGCTATGTGAGCAGCACAAATTAGCATAGCAAATGAAATATAAATGTTTTTTCCCTTTCTTTTCCTTTCCTTCTTTTTTTACACAATTAATTCTCTCTCTCTCCCTACTAATTAAGTGTTGGGCTCTAGCTGGATAGCAGCAGCACAAATTGTTTATGTAGAAATCCATACCTTAAAAAAACGCTTTGTGGTATTTGGGGAATTTGTGTAATTGTGAGAGGCCTACTTTCTTGCCACTCCCACTGTAATGGCCATTGAATCAATCCTGGGCACGCTCTCTCCTCACCTCTCCACTGTGATAGCCAGATTGTATGTGAGCGCTTTCATGTACAAAATGGTTGTATGGTGTGGGGGGGGGGTTCCCCAATACAATGTGAGGCCAGGGCAGAAAAATAATGATTGGTAACAACAGTGGCCATGTATTGTAGTTAGAGCTAGATGACAGATGTCTGTGAAGGAATGATATATCAATGAGTTATGATAGAGAGTAATCACATGTGTTTATTGGTAATGCTAAACTGATGACTGCTAGGTTGGAGATGGGGTATGTAATCATATTAATTGAAATCACTAACGATGAGGTGGTTATAGGAATAATCTCTGTGTTAAATTGTTAGGTGAAACTAGCTGACTGTGGGTTTAGCCTAATGGAGATGTCAACATTCTGAGTGTGTGTTCCTGGTTCTATCTAACCCCATTGCGAATGCCATGGCCAATTTCACGCTCCCCCTGGAAAGGTCGTGGCATCAGTGTGTGTGAGAGTGTCTGTGTGTGTGTGTGCGCACAAGCATGGTGTGTGTGTGTGTGTGTGTGTGTGTGTGTGTGTGTGTGTGCATGTGAGCCACAGTTAACCTTTGTTACTGGTGAGAATGTGCTGCTTTAGCATGCTTTGCCAACAGAGGCCCTGGCCTCCACTTAGTGTCAGTATGGATCAGAAACACACACTCAGACAAGCCTCACGCACTCGCGCGCACACACACACACACACGCACACACACACACACACACACACACACACACACACACACCATGCTTGTGCGCACACACACACACAGACACTCTCACACACACACACACACACACACACACACACACACACACACACACACACACACACACACACACACACACACACACACACACACACACACACACACACACACACACACACACTACCTTTATCTATCTTTCCCTCTTTCTTTCTTCCCTTGTTTCTCAGTAGCTAGAGTCTCCTCCTCCCTTCACCTCGTTCTCTTTGAAGCTTGTCTCAGTACCACACAAACCTAGAACATTAAAGTATAATTAGAAAACATATCTGAGCTTGCTGGCATGTGTGTGCCCTTGTATGTGAACACTTCTCACGTCGAGCATGTGTATGTGTGTGTGTGTTCAAGTATGTGTGTGTGTTTGTGCGGAGGCGTGTACACATGTGGAGTGTGTGTGTGTGTGTGTGTCAGTATGTGTGTCCTGCCCCTCTACCTCTCCCTCTCCAGTGATCATCCTGACACATGTCTGGCCGCCTCGGCCATTTTAACGTCACTGTGGAAATTCTGCAGCTGAGCAGAGCAGCCGTCCCGGCCCAGCCTCCATCTAACTCTACAGAACACATACAATATTCATCACTAATATCTCTTCTCCTCAGCCTGCTGCTGCATGTCTCAACATTTTTTTTATTTATTTTTTTTTTATTTTACCTTTATTTAACCAGGTAGGCAAGTTGAGAACAAGTTCTCATTTACAATTGCGACCTGGCCAAGATAAAGCAAAGCAGTTCGACAGATAAAACGACACAGAGTTACACATGGAGTAAAAACAAACATACAGTCAATAATGCAGTATAAACAAGTCTATATACAATGTGAGCAAATGAGGTGAGAAGGGAGGTAAAGGCAAAAAAAGGCCATGATGGCAAAGTAAATACAATATAGCAAGTAAAATACTGGAATGGTAGTTTTGCAATGGAAGAATGTGCAAAGTAGAAATAAAAAAATAATGGGGTGCAAAGGAGCAAAATAAATAAATAAATAAAAATTAAATACAGTTGGGAAAGAGGTAGTTGTTTGGGCTAAATTTTAGGTGGGCTATGTACAGGTGCAGTAATCTGTGAGCTGACACACGGCAGAAGATTCACTACTCAAGGCTGAAGCCTTCAGACGCATACACACACACACACGCATACGTATGCACACACTGACGCAAGCACCCACCCAGGCACGACCTCTTGTCTGTGTGTTTTCCATTCAAAACACAAACAACCTCTGAGGTTCATCTGACAGAAATCCTTTAGTTACCATTGTAAGTGTTTAGTCAGAATTATCACTGAGACCGATATATACTGTATATATACAGTAAGAGTCAAAAGTGTCGACACACCTACTCATTCCAGGATTTTTCTTAATTTTTACTATTTTCTACATTGTGGAATAATAGTGAAGACATCAAAACTATGAAATAACACATATGGAATCATGTAGTAACCAGAAGTGTGAAACAAATCAAAATATATGTTATATTTCAGATTCTTCAAAGTAGCCACCCTTTGCCTTGATGACAGCTTTGCACACTCTTGGCATTCTCTCAACCAGCTTCATGAGGTAGTCACCTGGAATGCATTTCAATTAACAGGTGTGCCTTGTTAAAGTTCATTTGTGGAATTTCATTCCTTTTTAATGTGTTTGAGCCAATCAGTTGTGTTGTGACAAGGTAGGGGTGGTATACAGAAGATATTCCTATTTGGTAGAAGACCAAGTCCATATTATGGCAAGAACAGCTCAAATAAGCAAAGATAAATGACAGTCCATCATTACTTTAATGTGACAAAACTGGCTCTCATGAGGACCGCCACAGGAAAGGAAGACCCAGAGTTACCTCTGCTGCAGAGGATAAGTTCATTAGAGTTACCGAGCCTCAGAAATTGCAGACAAAAATAAATGCTTCACAGAGTTCAAGTAAGAGACACATCTCAACATCAACTGTTCAGATGAGACTGCATGAATCAGGCCTTCATGGTTGAATTTCTGCAAAGAAAACACTACTAAAGGACATCAATAATAAGAAGATACTTGCTTGGGCCAAGAAACACGAGAAATGGACGTTAGACCAGTGGAAATCTGTCCTTTGGTCTGATGAGTCCAAATTTGAGATTTGGGATTCCAACCGCCGTGTCTTTGTGAGACGCAGAGTAGGTGAATGGATGATCTCAGCATGTGTGCTTCCCACCGTGAAGAATGGAGGAGGAGGTGCGATGGTTCGGGGGGTGCTTTGCTGGTGACACTGTCAGTAATTTATTTAGAATTCAAAGCACACATAACCAGCATGGCTACCACAGAATTCTGCAGCGATACACCATCCCATCTGGTTTGCGCTTAGTGGGACTATCATTTGTTTTTCAACAGGATAATAACCCAAAACACACCTCCAGGCTGTGTAAGGGCTATTTGACGAAGAAGGAGAATGATGCATCAGATGACCTGGCTTCCACAATCACCCGACCTCAACCGATTTGAGATGGTTTGGGATGAGTTGGACTGCAGATTGAAGGAAAAGCAGCCAACAAGTGCTCAGCATATGTGGGAACTCTTTCAAGACTGTTGGAAAAGGATTCCAGGAGAATACCTCATGATGCTGGTTGAGAGAATGCAAAGCTGTCATCAAGGCAACGGGTGGCTACTTTGAAGAATCTGAAATATGAAACGTTTAACTAGTACTCTATATATATATAGAGAGAGAGAGACGGACACAAAGAGAAGTGAAAGAAAGAGAAAAAAAGAAAGTGAGGGTATTAGAGATGCATGCTGAGGGAGTGTCACTGTTCTAGTTGATTTGAGACAGTATGTGGATTATGACCCAGGAGAACAGAGGACACACACACACACACACACACACACACACACACACACACACACACACAGGTGCGCAGGAAAACACACACACACACTAGAATACATATGTAGAGTTGTCCATTTTATTTCGTTACACACATGCACACACATATGCACACACATACACGCACACAGAAACACACACACACACACTAGGGTGACCACATTTGAAATACCCAACGGCGGGACAACAGGATGATTATGTATGAAATTCACAAGACAGTGTAGCTAGCCTACATGAATACAAAATGTTGTCAGCGTTCTTCACATTTTACTGATGAAATGTCCAGACTCCATCTGCATGCCAATCATTTCATCTCAATTAGTTTTATGTGAATACTTACTAAGATCTTCTTGAATTACTGTTTGGTGAGCGTGCTGAGGAAAATTTCTGTCTGTTAAAAGCCCTTTTGTGGGGAAGAACTCATTCTGATTGGCTGGGCCTGGCTCCTCAGTGGGTGGGCCTGGCTGCCAAGTGGGAGTGCCTATACCATAAATGGCCCACTCATGGCGGCGCCCCTGCCCAGTCATGTGAGATCCAAAGATTAGGGCCTAATGAATTTATTTCAATTGACTGATTTCCTTATATGAAGTATAACTGAGTAAAATCTTTGAAATTGTTGCATGATGAGTTTACATTCTTGTTCAGTATCTACAGTTGATGTCGGAAGTTTACATACACTTAGGATGGAGTCATTAAAACTAGTTTTTCAACCACTCCACAAATTTCTTGTTAACAAACTATAGTTTTGGCAAGTCGGTTAGGACATCAACTTTGTGCATTTACTTTGTGCATTTACTTATAATTCACTGTATCACAATTCCAGTGGGTCAGAAGTTTAAATACACTAAGTTGACTGTGCCTTTAAACAGCTTGGACAATTCCAGAAAATGATGTCATGGCTTTAGAAGCTTCTGGCTAATTGACATCATTTGAGTCAACTGGAGGTGTAGCTGTGGATGTATTTCAAGGCCTACCTTCAAACCCAGTGCCTCCTTGCTTGGCATCATGGGAAAATCAAAAGAAATCAGCCAAGACCTCAGAAAAAAAGTCTGGTTCATCCTTGGGAGCAATTCCTAAATACCTGAAGGTACCACGTTCATCTGTACAAACAATAGTACACAAGTATAAACACCATGAGACCACTCAGCCGTTAGCAAGGAGACGCGCTCAGGAAGGAGACGCATTTTGTCTCCTAGAGATGAACGTACTTTGGTGTGAAAAGTGCAAATCATTCCTAGAACAACAGCAAAGGACCTTGTGAAGATGCTGGAGGAAACAGGTACAAAAGTATCTATATCCACAGTAAAAGGAGTCCTATATCGACATAACCTGAAAGACCGCTCAGCAACGAAGAAGCCACTGCTCCAAAACCACCATAAAAAAAGCCAGACTGCACATGGGGACAAAGATCGTACTTTTTGGATAAATGTCCGCTGGTCCGATGAAACAAAAATAGAACTGTTTGGCCATATTGACCATCTTTATGTTTGGAGGAAAAAGGGGTATGCTTGCAAGGCAAGGAACACCATCCCAACCGTGAAGTACGGGGGTGGCAACATCATGTTGTGGGGTGCTTTGCTGTAGGAGGGACTGGTGCACTTCACAAAATAGATGGCGTCATGAGGTTGGAAAATTATGTGGATATATTGAAGCAAAATCTCCAGACATCAGTCAGGAAGTTAAAGCTTGGTCAAAAATGGGTCTTCTAAATGGACAATGACCCCAAGCATACTTCCAAAGTTGTGGCAAAATGGCTAAAGGACAACAAAGTCAAGGTATTGGAGTGGCCATCACAAAGCCCTGACCTCAATCCTATAGAAAATTTGCGGGCAGAACTGAAAAAGCATGTGCGAGCAAAGAGGCCTACAAACCTGACTCAATTACACCAGCTCTGTCAGGAGGAATGGGCCAAAATTCACCCAACTTATTGTGGGAAGCTTGTGGAAGGTTACCCGAAATGTTTGACCCAAGTAAAACAAATTGAAGGAATTGCTACCAAATACTAATTGAGTGTGTGTAAACTTCTGACCGACTGGGAATGTGATGAAAGAAATAAAAGCTGAAATAAATCATTCTCTCTCCTATTATTCTGACATTTCACATTCTTAAAGTAAAGTGGTGATCCTAACTGACCTAAGACAGGGAATGTTTACTAGGATTAAATGTCAGGAATTGTGAAAAATTGAGTTTAAATGTATTTGACTAAGGTTGTATGTAAACTTCCGACTTCAGCTGTATAACCGTCCTGTACATTGCTTCATGTCACGACTTCCGCCGAAGTCGGCTCCTCTCCTTGTTTGGGTGGCGTTCGGCGGTCGACGTCACCCGATTTCTAGCCATCGCCGATCCATTTTTCTATTGTTCCATTTGTTTTGTCTTGTTCACTGCACACCTGGTTTACATTCCCCAATCACACTGCATGTATTTATTCCTCTGTTCCCCCTCATGTCTTTTTGTGGAATTGTTTTTGTTACGTGTTCTACGCGCCAGTCTGGTTTTTCCCCTGTATTCCGTGGTATTTCACGAAGGATGTTTAATTGTTAAACATTTGCTTATTTTTGTGACTGTTATACGCGCCGTGCACTTTTGACCTTTTGCTGGAGATTTTGACGCAGTGGCGTCTGTCTGTTTTATTGCCTCTGCCTAAATAAAGCCTGTTCACAAATCTCTGCTCTCCTGCAACTGACTTCTCCACCAGTAGCGCACAACCTTGACACTTCAATACAAGCAAATTCTGCCTAGTAGCAAGCGCTGTTGAGTTATGGCCACATGAGAGAAGTGACTATTCTGCTAACCATCCTATAATCTCATAAGAAATTACTAAGGTGGTGTTTTTGCTGTAACATTATACTATGCTATTATATGTGGTTATGTCATGTAGCATACGAATGAATCATTATGTTATTTTCCAAGACATTGATTCAGCTTTGATTGAACTTTTTTACATGTGCCGGTGCTATGCTCTGGTCAGCTCCAGCAACACTACGCCCGCTGCACCGAACTAGTTCATTGAAGCGCACCTATCCTACTCTTTATTCTTGCACAAAATGTGCTAATGCGGAAACGAGAGTCCGCGTATGGCTGTTTTTATTCAAATCAGGGAATATTTGGCCAATGAAACAGTTCTGGTTGGTCTGAGGGAATGTAGAACAGTTCGGAAGGGAGACTTTTAAAAGGGGATTGAGTGAAGTAGTAGAAAATATGTTGAATGAGTTACTAATGAGCATGGAGAGCCTCACAAGTGTAGGATGTGTAGGGGTCAGCTATGGAGCAGATGGTTCAGTTTGGGGTGTTTCCAGCTGTGACATGTCTGACTCTTATTCCACCATCTGTGTCTAGGACGTAGCAGTGTTTGTCAACTATAACAACAGCAACGGCCCTACACAGGGTGTCTAAGAGAGGGCTGGGCCTAAATTATGCAGGAGCCCTGATGAATAATATAGCCGCTCCAAACAGTAGTCCAAAGAGGGACGTGCTGGCCCTTTCCTTTTCTGTATCACTGGGGGAGACGTACTGTTCAGCAGTCCCAAGCTACGGGCTACAACCACACTGCGATGCATGAACACGGACGAAGTCGAATATGATGCCCGTCATTGTCCTATTTTTTGTCCGTGAAAAGTACAACTAAAGTCAACTATTTCCGGATGAGTTTGTCCGTCGAAAGACGGACCATTTTGATTTTTATCAGACATTCATCACCGTTGTCATTCATCCGGCAACGGATGACTCCCGTTGAAAAAGCACTGGCGCCACCCAAAACTCTAAGACACATCATCCCAGTGTGTTGGTGGGTTTAAACTCCCACTTCCCACCCCTTTCCCAATCTACCTCTTTCATCTCTCCCTTTCACCCCCATCCTCCTCTATGTCTCTATTTCTTTCTTCTCTAACGTCCTGTAGGTAACTACATTTGTGTGGGAGAGGCAGGATCTTTATAAACTCCATTTGGCCTGTGTGTGTATGTGGGTGTGGGCTTGTATTACTATTCTCGTGGGTACCGGAAACCCCTAAAAGTCCCAATAAGGATAGTAAAACATGGAAAATTGTCCCATGTTGGGACATTTCCTCAGGTCCCCTTGAGGACAAGTGCTGTTTTAGGCTTAGGGGTTAGGTTTAGCGTTGCAAATTGGGTTAGGGTTAGAATTTGGGTTAGGGGTTAGGTTTAGGAGTTAGGGGTTAAGGTTAGGGTAAGGGTTAGGAGCTAGGGTTAGGTTTAGGGTTAGGGTTGATGTTAGAATTAGGGTTTGGTGTTAGGTTTAGGGTTAGAGTTAGGGTTAAGGTTAGGGTTAGGTTTGGGGGTAAGGAAAAGAGGAATTTTAATAGAATTCCATTTTAAGTCCCCACAAGGATAGCAACAAATATGCTTTGTCTGTGTGTATGTCTATGTGCGTGTGTGTGTATGTCTATATGTGTGTGTGTATGTCTATGTGCGTGTGTGTGTATGTCTATATGTGTGTGTGTATGTCAATGTGCGTGTGTGTGTATGTCTATATGATGTGTGTGTGTATGTCTATGTGTGTGTGTGTGTATGTCTATATGTGTGTGTGTGTGTGTGTGTGTATGTCTACGTGCGTGTGTGTGTATGTCTCTATGTGTGTGTGTGTGTGTGTGTGTGTGTATGTCTATATGTGTGTGTGTGTATGTCTATATGTGTGTGTGTGTATGTCTATGTGTGTGTGTGTGTGTGTGTGTGTGTGTGTGTGTGTGTGTGTATGTGTGGTGTGTGTGTGTGTGTGTGTGTATGTCTATATGTGTGTGTGTATGTCTATATGTGTGTGTGTGTGTGTGTGTGTGTGTATGTCTATATGTGTGTGTGTATGTCTCTATGTGTGTGTGTGTGTGTGTGTGTATGTCTATATATGTGTGTGTATGTCTATGTGCGTGTGTGTGTATGTCTATGTGCGTGTGTGTGTATGTCTATGTGCGTGTGTGTGTATGTCTATGTGCGTGTGTGTATGTCTATGTGCGTGTGTGTGTATGTCTATGTGCGTGTGTGTGTATGTCTATGTGCGTGTGTGTGTATGTCTATGTGGGTGTGTGTGTATGTCTATGTGCGTGTGTGTGTGTGTCTATGTGCGTGTGTGTATGTCTATGTGTGTGTGTGTGTGTGTGTGTGTGTGTATGTCTATATGTGTGTGTGTATGTCTATGTGCGTGTGTGTGTATGTCTATGTGCGTGTGTGTGTATGTCTATGTGCGTGTGTGTGTATGTCTATGTGCGTGTGTGTGTGTGTCTATATGTGTGTGTGTATGTCTATGTGTGTGTGTGTGTATGTCTATGTGCGTGTGTGTGTATGTCTATGTGTGTGTGTGTGTATGTCTATATGTGCGTGTGTGTATGTCTATGTGCGTGCGTGTGTATGTCTATATGTGTGTGTGTATGTCTATGTGCATGTGTGACTCACATTGTGTCCCTCTGTATTGCTCTCTGGCGGACAGGCACAGCGGTAGGGAGTCACACTGGTGTCACAGTGATCAGCACGGCCATGACACTCACACCTAGAGAGAAAGAGAAAGAGAGAGAGAGAGCAGAATCAGGCCGATACATGCTAAATATCAAAATCCAGAAAAGATACGTTCAATTCTACAACCACCTAAAAGGAAGCGACTTCCAAACCTTCCATAACAAAGCCATCACCTAGAAAAAGATTTACAGAGAGTATTGTCCCCTAAGCAAGCTGGTCCTGGGGCTCTGTTCACAAACAGGCCCCACAGAGCCCCAGGACAGCAACAGCAACACAATTAGACCCAACCAAATCATGAGAAACAAAAAGAGAATTACTTGACACATCGGGAAAGAATTGACCAAAAAACTGAGCAAACTGGAATGCAATTTGGTCCTAAACAGAGTACACAGTGGCAGAATACCTGACCACTGTGACTGACCCAAACTTAAGGAAAGCTTTGACTACGTATAGACTCAGTGAGCATAGCCTTGCTATTGAGAAAGGCCGTCGTAGGCAGACGTAGCTCTCAAGAGAAGACAGGCTATGTGCACTCTGCCCACATATTAGGTGGAAACTGAGCTGCACTTCCTAACCTCCTGTCAAATGTATGACCATATTAGAGATATATATACCATATACCAGTGTTCCATCACAGCAGTAAGATATGTGAGCTGTTGCCACAAGAAAAGGGCAACCAGTGAAGAGAAAACACCATTGTAAATACAACCCATATTTCTGTTGATTTATTTTCCCCTTTGTACATGAACTATTTGCACATTGTTATAACTCTGTACGTAGCCATACTATGACATTTGAAATGTCTCTATTCCTTTAAAACTTTTGTGAGTATAATGTTTACTGTTCATTTTTTATTGTTCATTTCACTTTTGTGTATTGTCTATTCTATTTGCTTTGGCAATATAAACATATGTTTCCCATGCCAATGAAGCCCTTTGAATTGAATTGAGAAAGAGAGAGAGAGAGAGAGAGAGAGAGAGAGAGAGAGAGAGAGAGAGAAAGAGAGAGAGAGAGAGGGAGAGAGAGAGAGAGAGAGAGAG
>NC_034187.2:35852343-35854843 GCF_002021735.2 Oncorhynchus kisutch
GTTGCCCTTTTCTCGTGGCAACAGGTCACAAATCTTGCTGCTGTGATGGCACACTGTGGAATTTCACCCAGTAGATATGGGAGTTTATCAAAATTGGATTTGTTTTCGAATTCTTTGTGGATCTGTGTAATCTGAGGGAAATATGTCTCTCTAATATGGTCATACACTGGGCAGGAGGTTAGGAAGTGCAGCTCAGTTTCCACCTCATTTTGTGGGCAGTGAGCACATAGCCTGTCTTCTCTTGAGAGCCATGTCTGCCTACGGCGGCCTTTCTCAATAGCAAGGCTATGCTCACTGAGTCTGTACATAGTCAAAGCTTTCCTTAATTTTGGGTCAGTCACAGTGGTCAGGTATTCTGCCGCTGTGTACTCTCTGTGTAGGGCCAAATAGCATTCTAGTTTGCCCTGTTTTTTTGTTAATTTTTTCCAATGTGTCAAGTAATTATCTTTTTGTTTTCTCATGATTTGGTTGGGTCTAATTGTGCTGCTGTCCTGGGGCTCTGTAGGGTGTGTTTGTGTTTGCTTAGGGGACTCTTAGGGGACTCAGCTTACTTAGGGGACTCTTCTCCAGGTTCATCTCTCTGTAGGTGATGGCTTTGTTATGGAAGGTTTGGGAATCGCTTCCTTTTAGGTGGTTATAGAATTTAACGGCTCTTTTCTGGATTTTGATAATTAGTGGGTATCGGCCTAATTCTGCTCTGCATGCATTATTTGGTGTTCTACGTTGTACACGGAGGATATTTTTGCAGAAAACTGCGTGCAGAGTCTCAATTTGGTGTTTGTCCCATTTTGTGAAGTCTTGGTTGGTGAGCGGACCCCAGACCTCACAACCATAAAGGGCAATGGGCTCTATGACTGATTCAAGTATTTTTTTGCCAAATCCTAATTGGTATGCTGAAATTTATGTTCCTTTTGATGGCATAGAATGCCCTTCATGCCTTGTCTCTCAGATCGTTCACAGCTTTGTGGAAGTTACCTGTGGCGCTGATGTTTAGGCCAAGGTGTGTATAGTTTTTTGTGTGCTCTAGGACAACAGTGTCTAGATGGAATTTGTATTTGTGGTCCTGGTGACTGGACCTTTTTTGGAACACCATTATTTTGGTCTTACTGAGATTTACTGTCAGGGCCCAGGTCTGACAGAATCTGTGCATAAGATCTAGGTGCTGCTGTAGGCCCTCCTTGGTTGGTGACAGAAGCACCAGATCATCAGCAAACAGCAGACATTTGACTTCGGATTCTAGTAGGGTGAGGCCGGGTGCTGCAGACTTTTCTAGTGCCCGCGCCAATTCGTTGATATATATGTTGAAGAGGGTGGGGCTTAAGCTGCATCCCTGTCTCACCCCACGACCCTGTGTGAAGAAATGTGTGTGTTTTTTGCCAATTTTAACCGCACACTTGTTGTTTGTGTACATGGATTTTATAATGTCGTATGTTTTACCCCCAACACCACTTTCCATCAGTTTGTATAGCAGACCCTCATGCCAAATTGAGTCGAAGGCTTTTTTGAAATCAACAAAGCATGAGAAGACTTTGCATTTGTTTTGGTTTGTTTGGTTGTCAATTAGGGTGTGCAGGGTGAATACATGGTCTGTTGTACGGTAATTTGGTAAAAAGCCAATTTGACATTTGCTCAGTACATTGTTTTCATTGAGGAAATGTACGAGTCTGCTGTTAATGATAATGCAGAGGATTTTCCCAAGGTTACTGTTGACGCATATTCCACGGTAGTTATTGGGGTCAAATTTGTCTCCACTTTTGTGGATTGGGGTGATCAGTCCTTGGTTCCAAATATTGGGGAAGATGCCAGAGCTAAGGTTGATGTTAAAGAGTTTTAGTATAGCCAATTGGAATTTGTTGTCTGTATATTTGATAATTTCATTGAGAATACCATCAACACCGCAGGCCTTTTTGGGTTGGAGGGTTTTTATTTTGTCCTGTAACTCATTCAATGTAATTGGAGAATCCAGTGGGTTCTGGTAGTCTTTAATAGTTGATTCTAAGATCTGTATTTGATCATGTATATATTTTTGCTCTTTATTCTTTGTTATAGAGCCAAAAAGATTGGAGAAGTGGTATAAATCTCCATTTTGGATAGATAATTCTTCATGTTGTTGTTTGTTTAGTGTTTTCCAATTTTTCCAGAAGTGGTTAGAGTCTATGGATTCTTCAATTACAGTGAGCTGATTTCTGACATGCTGTTCCTTCTTTTTCCGTAGTGTATTTCTGTATTGTTTTAGTGATTCACCATAGTGAAGGCGTAGACTCAGGTTTTCCGGGTCTCTATGCTTTTGGTTGGACAGGTTTCTCAATTTCTTTCTTAGATTTTTGCATTCTTCATCAAACCATTTGTCATTGTTGTTAATTTTCTTCGGTTTTCTATGTGAGATTTTTAGATTTGATAGGGAAGCTGAGAGGTCAAATATAATGTTGAGATGTTCTACTGCCAAGTTTACACCTTCACTATTACAGTGGAACGTTTCACCCAGGAAATTGTCTAAAAG
>NC_034187.2:35859843-35902343 GCF_002021735.2 Oncorhynchus kisutch
TGTGTGTGCGTGTGTGTGTGTATGTGCGTGGTGTTCAGGTTCAGAATGAGGGCATGTGTTAGAGGACTGTCTCAGTAACGACAGGTGCTGCTACTACTGCATTATTCACTGAACACGCTCCCACTGTTTCTATCCTTCTGTCTTATTTTTCCCTCAATCCATCTCTCCGTTCCCGCTACCCGATCCAAACTCTACCTCTCCCTCTGTCTTTTTCTATCGTTCTCTTTACTTCTTGGACTCTCTCTCTCTCCCTCTCCTCCCTCTCTCTCCTTGGCTAATAGGGTCAGACTTATCCAGGCCAGTTCTACTGTGATGTCACCGCTGATCTAACCTGTCTCTATGCTCAAGGTGTGTCTGTTTGTGTGTTTCATTGTTAATCAAAATTAAGTATTAAAATGTGTGTGCGTGTGAGTGTGTTAAGGGGGGGGGGTGTTGAAATATTGAGAGACTTGGTGCTAAGCATCTGCTCTAAACACAATCACACACACACAATCACACAGGCACACAATCACACAATCACACAGACACACAATCACACAGACACACGATCACACACAATCACACAGGCACACGATCACACAGGCACATGATCACACAGACACACGATCACACAGACACACAATCGCATAGACACACGATCACACAGACACACAATCACACAGATACACGATCACACACAATCACACAGGCACACGATCACACAGGCACATGATCACACAGACACACGATCACACAGACACACAATCGCACAGACACACGATCACACACACATGATCACACAGACATGCAATCACACAGACACAATCACGCAGACACACAATCATACAGATACACAATCAAACACACACACAATCACACACACACACACAATCGCACACATACACAATCACACAGACACACAATCACACAGACACACAATCACACACACACACACACACACACACACACACACACACACACACACACACACACACACACACACACACACACACACAATCTCACACACACACACACACACACAATCACACAGACACACAAGCACACATACACACAATCACAATCACACAGACACACAATCACACACACAATCACACAGACACACAATCACACAGACACACGATCACACAGACACACAGATACACAATCACACAGACTCACAATCACACAGACACACGATCACACACACACATCACTCTAATCTATAATCATCACTCTAATCTATAATCATCACTTTAATCTATAATCATCACTCTAATCTATAATCATCACTTTAATCTATAATCAACACTTTAATCTATAATCATCACTCTAATCTATAATCATCACTTTAATCTATAATCATCACTTTAATCTATAATCATCACTCTAATCTATAATCATCACTTTAATCTATAATCATCACTTTAATCTATAATCATCACTCTAATCTATAATCATCACTTTAATCTATAATCATCACTTTAATCTATAATCATCACTCTAATCTATAATCATCACTTTAATCTTATTTTGTAAGAGGGATCCATGTTTATCCAATAGGGTGAAAGAGAGAGCACGTGACCTCAGCTCTGTAGGGGTTCCATTGCTGTGATTGGTGATCAAACACTTCCTGATTGTGTGTGAGATCGTAAGCATGTGTGTGTCTGCGTGCTAGTGTGCATTGTGTGTTCCTGTGTTTAATCGGAGCCTGGCCAGGGTGTTTCTATTCCCAGCCAAGCCCCTTCAGTCCCTCACTATTTCTGCATCTCCCAGACAGATCCGAAATCTGGGAACACACTACCAGGAACACTGCCAAGAGAAGCCAGAAAAGCTCCTTACACACACACACACACACACACACACACACACACACACACACACACACACACACACACACACACACACACACACACACACACACACACACACACACACACGCACTTGCACACATGCTACCTTAAGATTAGCTCTACCTTTTTTTTTTATTCACCGTTAAATTGGTACACAAATACATGTATTTCCATTACATAATTAAAAGGCTATTTTGGACAAACCAAAGTAGATATTTTCAATTACATGGAACTTAAATGTTTGATATCACAAAATTTCTATTTGAAATCTTTTGGACATCAAAGCAACCTTGAGGGAATCTTATTTGAGTCCGAAAATGATGTTCATATGATCGGGAGGATGATAGGAAAGCAGTCTCTTAGAGCAATCTCTTAGAAAAAAATGATAAACTATTGAAAGCAAGAACTGACACTGGCACAAGAGGGACTTCAACGAAATGAAAATCAACGAAAATGTATGCTTAATCCAGTATAAACTAATATATAGAATGTATTATACAAGAGACAAAATGTCATGTCTCACGTGTAAAAGGAACAACGACTCAATAATCCACACCTTATGGGAATTCTATAGTCCAACGGTTCTGGGTTGAGTTAGAAAGTTGGCTGTCAGAAGCATCACAAAATAAATGTACTGTACATGTAATCGGTTTTCCTGCCTATTTCAAGACATGACAAATGGGGATGTAATGAGATAACTGATGGTTCGGACGATATTTTTGTGGAAACTGGACATCAGCCTATCCTCCAATGTTAACACAATGGACAAGTCAATGCTGAAAGTGCGTGGGCAACAGAGAGAGACAGAATGGTGCAGTTTGAGGCCATGTGGGTCTGGGCAGGTGTGATGTCATTGATGTTTGTGTGTCTGTATGCTGTCGTTTGTGTGTCTGTATGCTGTCGTTTGTGTGTCTGTATGCTGTCGTTTGTGTGCGTATGTTTTGCAATGTATAAAAAAGGATATAAAAATCGTACAAAAAAAAGATCTGCTCCTCAAAGCTCCCAAGTACCCTGCTACTATCCCATAAGCCTTTGTTCATAATCAAAGATGAAGCCTCTGACACAGATAAGGAAAGGAGGAATTGACTGTGTGTGTGTGTGTGTGTGTGTGTGTGTGTGTGTGTGTGTGTGTGTGTGTGTGTGTGTGTGTGTGTGTGTGTGTGTGTGTGTGTGTGTGTGTGTGTGTGTGTGTGTGTGTGTGTGTGTGTGTGTAAAGACGTTTCTGTTTGATTGCTGTTAGAGAAATAGAAATATAGACAGAGAAAAAGAGAGGAGAGTGGGCTTAGTGGCTCCTTACCTGGGGGACTGTAGACAGTTGACAGAGTCTGGTCTGGGCTTAGTGGCTCCTTACCTGGGGGACTGTAGACAGAGTCTGGTCTGGGCTTAGTGGCTCCTTACCTGGGGGACTGTAGACAGTTGACATAGTCTGGTCTGGGCTTAGTGGCTCCTTACCTGGGGGACTGTAGACAGTTGACAGAGTCTGGTCTGGGCTTAGTGGCTCCTTACCTGGGGGACTGTAGACAGAGTCTGGTCTGGGCTTAGTGGCTCCTTACCTGGGGGACTGTAGACAGTTGACATAGTCTGGTCTGGGCTTAGTGGCTCCTTACCTGGGGGACTGTAGACAGTTGACATAGTCTGGTCTGGGCTTAGTGGCTCCTTACCTGGGGGACTGTAGACAGTTGACAGAGTCTGGTCTGGGCTTAGTGGCTCCTTACCTGGGGGACTGTAGATAGTTGACATAGTCTGGTCTGGGCTTAGTGGCTCCTTACCTGGGGGACTGTAGACAGTTGACAGAGTCTGGTCTGGGCTTAGTGGCTCCTTACCTGGGGGACTGTAGACAGTTGACATAGTCTGGTCTGGGCTTAGTGGCTCCTTACCTGGGGGACTGTAGACAGTTGACATAGTCTGGTCTGGGCTTAGTGGCTCCTTACCTGGGGGACTGTAGACAGTTGACAGAGTCTGGTCTGGGCTTAGTGGCTCCTTACCTGGGGGACTGTAGACAGTTGACATAGTCTGGTCTGGGCTTAGTGGCTCCTTACCTGGGGGACTGTAGACAGTTGACAGAGTCTGGTCTGGGCTTAGTGGCTCCTTACCTGGGGGACTGTAGACAGTTGACAGAGTCTGGTCTGGGCTTAGTGGCTCCTTACCTGGGGGACTGTAGACAGTTGACAGAGTCTGGTCTGAGCAGGGGTCCTTTGTTTTGGGGTCCTACTAAGCTATCTGGAATTGTTTTAAGAAGGTCATACCAAGGACCATTGAGATATTTGATTTGACATTTTAAGACTCTGTGAAGTACCAGAAAAATGTATTGCCACTATTAGTCCATAGAAACACGTTGAATAACAACAGATAGTCCACAAGAAGCAGGAGGAAACATAAACCCTCACGTCCCGAGCCAAGGTGGGCCACCAAATAAAATACAATTAAATTAAATAACATTTGTCACATACACATGGTTAGCAGATGTTAATGCGAGTGTAGCGAAATTCTTGTGCTTCTAGTTCCGACAATGCAGTAATAACCAACGAGTAATCTAACCTAACAATTCCACAACTACTACCTTATACACAAAGCGATAAAGAATATGTACATAAAGACATATGAATGAGTGATGGTACAGAACGGCATAGGCAAGATGCAGTAGATGGTATAGAGTACAGTATATACATATGAGATGAGTAATGTAGGGTATATAAACATAAAGTGGCATAGTTTAAAGTGGCTAGTGATACATGTATTACATAAAGATGGCAAGATGCAGTAGATGATATAGAGTACAGTATATACATATACATATGAGATGAGTAATGTAGGGTATGTAAATATTATATTATGTGGCATTGTTTAAAGTGGCTAGTGACTCATTTTTACATCAATTTCCATCAATGTCCATTATTAAAGTGGCTGGAGTTGAGTCAGTATGTTGGCAGCAGCCACTCAATGTTAGTGGTGGCTGTTTAACAGTCTGATGGCCTTGAAATAGAAGCTGTTTTTCAGTCTCTCGGTCCCAGCTTTGATGCACCTGTACTAACCTTGCCTTCTGGATGATTGGGGGGTGAACAGGCAGTGGCTCGGGTGGTTGTTGTCCTTGATGATCTTTTTGGCCTTCCTGTGACATCGGGTGGTGTAGGTGTCCTGGAGGGCAGGTAGTTTGCCCTCGGTGATGCATTGTGCAGACCTCACTACCCTCTGGAGAGCCTTACGGTTGTGGGCAGAGCAGTTGCCGTACCAGGCAGTGATACAGCCCGACAGGATGCTCTCGATTGTGCATCTGTAGAAGTTTGTGAGTGCTTTTGGTGACAAGCCGAATTTCTTCAGCCTCCTGAGGTTGAAGAGGCACTGCTGTGCCTTCTTCACAACATTGTCTGTGTGGGTGGACCAATTCAGTTTGTCTGTGATGTGTACGCCGAGGAACTTAAAACTTACTACCCTCTCCACTACTGTCCCGTCGATGTGGATAGGGGGGTGCTCCCTCTGCTGTTTCCTGAAGTCCACAATCATCTCCTTTGTTTTGTTGACGTTGAGTGTGAGGTTATTTTCCTGAAACCACACTCTGAGGGCCCTCACCTCCTCCCTGTAGGCCGTCTCATCGTTGTTGGTAATCAAGCCTACAACTGCAGTGTCGTCCGCAAACTTGATGATTGAGTTGGAGGCGTGCATGGCCACGCAGTCGTCGGTGAACAGGGAGTACAGGAGAGGGCTCAGAACGCACACTTGTGGGGCCCCAGTGTTGAAGATCAGCGGGGTGGAAATGTTGTTACCTACCCACACCACCTGGAGGCGGCCCGTCAGGAAGTCCAGTACCCAGTTGCACAGGGCGGGGTCGAGACCCAGGGTCTCGAGCTTGATGACGAGTTTGGAGGGTACTATGGTGTTAAATGCTGAGCTGTAGTTGATGAACAGCATTCTCACATAGGTATTCCTCTTGTCCAGATGGGTTAGGGCAGTGTGCAGTGTGGTTGTGATTGCGTCGTCTGTGGACCTATTGGGGCGGTAAGCAAATTGGAGTGGGTCTAGGGTGTCAGGTAGGGTGGAGGTGATATGGTCCTTGACTAGTCTCTCAAAGCACTTCATGATGACAGAAGTGAGTGCTACGGTGCGGTAGTCATTTAGCTCAGTTACCTTTGCTTTCTTGGGAACAGGAACAATGGTGGCCCTCTTGAAGCATGTGGGAACAGCAGACTGGGATACGGATTGATTGAATATGTCCGTAAACACACCAGCCAGCTGGTCTGCGCATGCTCTGAGGATGCGGCTGGGGATGCCGTCTGGGCCTGCAGCCTTGCGAGGGTTTAAACACGTTTAAATGTTTTACTCACATTGGCTGCAGTGAAGGAGAGCCCACAGGTTTTGGTAGTGGGCCGTGTCTGTGGCATTGTATAGTCCTCAAAGCGAGCAAAAAAGTAATTTAGTCTGTCTGGGAGCAAGACTTCCTGGTCAGCGACGGGGCTGGATTTCTTTTTGTAATCCGTGATTGACTGTAGACCCTGCCACATACCTCTTGTGTCTGAGCCGTTGAATTGCGACTCTACTTTGTCTCTATACTGACACTTAGCTTACTTCCCAGTCAGACCAGTACTTCCCTGTCAGACAGCGCACAGTCCAACCGATCCCCAGATGACCAGAGGAGGGTGATGTGTGGGCCCAATAGATCAACTGGTCATGGACAGCAGACGGAACATACTGACGCCCCTACACACCTGCCGTGTACTCTTGCGACCACCCCGTGAGAGCCCTCTGTTGCCATGAAATGGTGGGTTTTGACGAGCCAACCAGGGAAGGCCTAGTGCCACGGGAAACGCAGGAAAGTCAATGAGAAAGAGAGTGATTCTCTCCTCTTGACCCCCCTGCGTCTCCATAGCCAGGAAAATGGTGGCTTCCCTGATTAGCCCGGACCCTAATGGTCGACTATCCAGAGCATGAACCCTGAAAGGTCTATCCACAGGATCCCTAAACTAAGGGCTAACGCTCTGTCGATTAAATTCCCAGCTGCGCCTGAATCGACGAGCGCCTTATGCTGGGAATGCGGGGAGAACTCAGGGAAACAAACAGGTACAAACAGGTGGACAACAGAGGACTCTGGATGTGAGTGGTGCAGACTCCAGAAGCCAGAGTGCCCTGCCTGCTGCCTCGATTCCCAGAGGGACCAACCTGGCACCGACCGGCAGTGTGCCCTCTGCGGCCACAGATGGTGCACGCGAAAGCCCCTCCTCCAGCCTCCGTAAGCGCAGCCCCTCCCAGCTCCATGGGCACCGGAACGGGGGTGCTGGGAGATGGAACCGACAGAGCCCCCTCAGGACGTCCACGGATGACCAGCAGGTTATCCAACCGGATGGACAGATCCACCAGTTGGTCAAAGGTGATGGTGGCATCCCTGCAGGCCAACTCCCGTCAGACCTCCTCATGCAGGCTGCATCGGTAGTGGTTGATGAAGGCCCTGTCGTTCCATCCTGCTGCAGCGGCCAAGGTCCGGAACTCTAGTTCGAACTCCTGTGCGCTCCTCGTCCCCTGCCTCAAGTGGAAGAGCCCCTTGAACTCCTCGAAGTGGTCCAACACCGTGTCTCCTTCACCCCACGCAGAGTTTGCCCACTCCAGACCTCTCCCCGAGAGGCATGCATGAGATGAGGGCGGATACTCTCTCCCTTCCTGAGGGAGCTGGGTAAACGGAGGCCAGGTAGAGGTCCAGTTGTAAAAGGAACCCCTGGCACTGTGCGGCCGTCCCATCATACTCCCTGGGAAGGGAGAGACGCATCCCACTGGAGCTGGATCCGGACAGGACGGGTAGAGGTAACCCCGGTTGCGCTGGTCGAGACTTCCTGTCTCTCCCAGCGGTCCATGGTCTGGACAATGCAATCCATCATGGCACCGAGATGATGTAGCATTGCCTCATGTTCCTGGACGCGCTCCTCGACTCCTCTGACTGGGGTACCTGCTCCTGCTCCATGGTAGGTGTAAGATTCTGTCAGATGTGTGCGTACTGAGTCAGGTGCAGGAGAGCAGAGATTTGTGAACAGGCGCACACTTTATTTAGGCAAAAGTGCAAAACACGCAAAACAGTCACAAGAATTATGTTTAACAATAACATTAAACAAGCCAGTCTGGCAAATCAACAACACACACGTAACAGAAAAAATCTTACACAAAGACATGATGGGGAACAGAGGAATAAATACATGTAGATTGATTGGGGAATGAAAACCAGGTGTGCAATGAACAAGACAAAACAAATGGATACATGAAAAATGGAGTGGCGATGGCTAGAAAGCCGGTGATGTCGACCGCCGAACGCCGCCCAAACATGGAGAGGAGCCGACTTCGGCGGAAGTCGTGACAAGGACATGTACATGTTCGCGAGAGCCTCACCTTTGCACAGAGAGGTCATATTAGTATGTGGCCCAAATACAGACAGAAGTTAGCAGATCGGCTGTACCAGTCGCCAGAAGACCGATATTGAGGATGCCTCATGGTCTGACAAACATCGCTCGAGCACTTTGGCTCCCTAGCACCACTTTGTGTGTGTGTGTGTGTGTGTGTGTGTACTGTACGTGGCGGTGAGTGAGTGTACCAGTCAGACGTGCATGGAGAGACTAACCATCCCTGGATTATCTACTATCAGCACAACAACAGTCTAGGCTGGGACACTGAGACACACAGCATGGAGCCTACTGAGCTGCACTGCTGCTCTGCTTAATTCACACACACACACACGCACAAACACACACACGCACACACACACACACACACACACACACACACACACACACACACACACACACACACACACACACACACACACACACACACACACACACACACACACACACAGGGAGATGCAGCACACAAACATGTACACACACTCTTCAGAGAGGAGATGGCTGTGTTTTATCTGGGGACTTGAGCTGAGACGTCGTGTCAGGACATCCCCAAATCCAACACACACACACACCCTTTCCCACTACCCTCTCCTTTTCTCCCTACCTCTCTGTAAAAAGCTTTGTTGTGCTTAAACACAGAGGGAGATGAAGCCTCTGTCTCAGATTTCCCCTGGCTGAAGATAGCCCCACAAACACACACTACAGGTGCAGGGAGACAGATAGCCTACTGTACTGTCCTAGCCTCACAGCTCTACCTACCACAGATGCACAGCTCTACCACAGATGCACAGCTCTACCTACCACAGATACACAGCCTCACCTACCACAGATGCACAGCTATACCTACCACAAATACACAGCTCTACCTACCACAGATACACACACGCACACACACACAGTTACCTGGTACTGTCCGTTGACCAGGTCTATGGTGATGGTCAGCCCTTGGTCAATGTCCTCCTGTCCGGTCAGTATGTTGGACACCCAGGGTGTAACCATGTCCTGGTCATTGGTATAGCTGACAGGTTGGGCGTCCAGGTTGAGACTCAACACACTGTTGTTAGCGGTGTCCTCAACCGCATTTGGGATGAAATACCTGGACAGGGATGGGTTAATGTGTTGTTGTTAGTGGGATACTGTGATGTGATGTGGATTTAAACTGGCTGTTGGCGTAGAAAAATACTAATCACAGGTCCTAGAGAGAGGAAGAGGAAGACCACAGGTCTTAGAGAGAGTTTAGTAATCTATATACAGTGTTTGCAAATGAGGTAAGATTAGGGAGGTAAGGCAATAAATAGGCCGTAGTGGCAAAGTAATTACAATTTAGCAATTAACAATGGAGTGAGATGTGCAGAAGATGAATGTGCAAGTAGAGATACTGGGTTGCAAATATATATAAAGGGACACAAAGGGCACTCTTTTCGCGGAACGACACTTATATAGTTAATAAATAATCGGCATATCAATAAATCAATCTATCAGTATATCAATCAATCACTGAACCAATGAACCCATCAACAAACTGCTGTTTACAAACCTCCCCACTAGGGGGTGTACTCTGGGGTGGCAGAGGGGGCAGTGGCACTCTTTATTTATTTGATTTTATTTTACCTTTATTTAACCAGGTAGGCAAGTTGAGAACAAGTTCTCATTTACAATTACGACTCTGACTGGGGATGGAGGAGGACAGGAGGCCTGGATGCACCTCCAGTCCTCCAGTGTCTATCTGGATGGGAGAGAAAAATGAATCAGGTTGTGAGTTAAAAAAAGAAAAGCTTAGTAAAGGTCATTTCATAAACTGCTGTATCGCAAAAAAAATAAATGCAGTGACAGTATTGCACTATTTTGGAATCAAACGAAAATCATCCTTCCACCTTCCCTTCATCCCTTCTTCCATCCCTCTCGCCTATTAGTTAGCGTGTTAGGGTAAAATCTGAAGTCCTGCATTCCTCCCCTGAATTGATTGACTCTGGAGAGAGAGAAGAAAGAGAAGAGAGGGGGGGGGGGGGTGAGAGGCGCGAGGAGAAGAGAGGGATGTCAATGGTTTGCATTGAAGACTGTGAGTTGGATCCATAGTGACCAGTGGATTAGCTTATCTTTCTCTTTATTCTCTGTTAAAGGCACAACGACACTGAGCTGAGTGCTGTTTAGTTTATCTAGCAGTGTTATTTACAATTGACTGGGCTGTGAGCTACAGTAGGCTGCTCCATGCCTAATGTGGTAGGCCTCTTAGACTGGACACGAGGAACCATAAAAAGACAGGCAGATAACAGTCTGTCTCACTTGTTTTTTCTCCCACTCTTTCCTCTAATTCTTCATGTCTTTGTCTTTCTGCCTCTGACTCTCTCTCTCTCTCTCTGCCATACACTTGCCAGTTTTGCTGATACTACAGAATGGCATGGGTACTTAAGCTCTGTCCATCCTTTCAGGCTCCAGACAACTCTGTTTCATCAGCTACGTTTCAACTAATGCTTTTGGCACCTACAGAAACACTGTACACACACAAGGAGCATATGAGCTATGAAGCGGTTTCCTTTAGAAATGGTGTCTCTCAGTATCAGCGGGGAAACAGTAGCAGACTGTGTGTACTGTAGCCTGTTGGCAGTGGTAGGAGAGCTGGAGATCTGAGAAGGTTCAACATCAGGACGTGGATCCAAACACATGGAGATTTAAGAAAAGACTAAAGCCACAGGAGATAGAGACTTTCCCTGCCTTTTCCCTGTCCAGCTAAGAGTCTCGTCTTTCCTACAGTGTGCCGAACAAAGGAACAACTTCTCTGTTGTTCCACACTTGTCACAACTAGAGCTAACATCTCACGTCAGAAGGCCTGCCATATTTATCTGTGTGTGTGTGGATGAGTGTGTTTCACAGTGGGTGTGTATATCTGGAGAGATGAGATGTAGACAGGACAGTAGTAGAGGATGGAGGAGAGAAGCTCTACAGCCCAGGGCTTTGGATGAGGGCTTCTTTAGTGTGTGGAAACAGGATTAGGCCTACTGAAACACTGAGCATTGTTGCTGTGATGATGCACTGTAAGCTCTCTCTCTCTCCCTCTCATCTCCCTCTCCTCCTTATTTTCTATTTTCTATTTGCTAAGTGATTGGAACACCACAATCCCTGTCATGGCAAGCGAACCACAGCTGAAGAAGTTAAGTGTTTAGTTATATTTAGAAAAAGGAGTGGTAGGACCACTAAGAAGACAGGGCCCCTTATTCACAAAGCGTCTCAGAATAGGACTGCTGATCGTGATATATTCTGCCTTTTAGATAACAGAAGAATGGATGACGGGACCTGATCCTGGATCAGTTCTGCCTTTTAGATAACGAAAGAATAGACGACGGGACCTGATCCTGGATCAGTTCTGCCTTTTAGATAACAGAAGAATGGACAGGGGACCTGATTCTGGATAAGCAATCTTACTCTGAGACGCTCTATGAATGCAAGCCCTGATGTACATGGTATTCTGTGTATACATTCTGCATGTGGCTATCTAAGGAGAAAATGAGCACTGTGATAACTCAAAGGGTTATCCATGACGCGGATCCATCCCAGCATCTCCTTTTGGTCTTTAGTCAATCAATTGAATCAATCTGATCAACATTCTACTGATTAAATCCACTGATCAGCATTCGTGACACAACACAAATCAGTGGGGGTGAACAATACAGCTGATCACCAGTATGGATCAGTATAATGCTGATCCTATGATGGGTTGATCATGTGCTGCCTAGGTGTAAATCACTGTTCAATAGCAGATGAGCAGCGTGACCGTGTAGTGGAAATCATTTGTTATTAGGTCACATACAAGGAGAATGTATTCTTTGCTGCAGCTCCGTTTCAGCTTCTACTCACACTGATGAAGGCTGTGAAGGAAATCCAGCAATAGGCCTGACCAGGATGAAGATATACTCGACACAATGTGTCAAAACTTCATTAAAAACTTCATTAAAAATGTCACTCTATTTTTTCAAGTTTACGTATCAGCCACTTGACCTGGCTTTGTCAGTGCTTTAAAAATAAACAATCCATATCATATTAACTTCAAAGCATTCAATTTTGTCATTCCTAACTCATAACCCTCTCCATCTGTGCCATACTGTACATGTTCGTATCTACCGATAACTAGGGTCGTTTGTATTTCCTTGGTGTTTCCCCAGGAAAGCACGGTGTGTCTATCCATATACTGTAGGTACAGTTGAAGTCGGAAGTTTACATACACCTTAGCCAAATAGCTTTAATTCAGTTTTTCACAATTCCTGACATTTAATCCGAGTGAAAATTCCCTGTCTTAGGTCAGTTAGGATCACCACTTTATGTTAAGAATGTGAAATGTCAGAATAATAGTAGATAGAATGATTTATTTCAGCTTTTATTTCTTTCAAATACTCAATTAGTATTTGGTAGCATTGCCTTTAAATTGTTTAACTTTGGTCAAATGTTTTGGGTAGCCTTCCACAAGCTTCCCACAATAAGTTGGGTGAATTTTGGCCCATTCCTCCTGACAGAGCGGGTGTAACTGAGTCAGGTTTGTAGGCCTCCTTGCTCGCACACGCTTTTTCAGTTCTGCTCTAAAATGTTCTATAGAATTGAGGTCAGGGCTTTGTGATGGCCACTCCAATACCTTGCCTTTGTTGTCATTAAGCCATTTTGCCACAACTTTGGAAGTATGCTTGGGGTAATTGTCCATTTGGAAGACCCATTTGCGACCAAGCTTTAACTTCCCGTCTGATGTCTTGAGATGTTGCTTCAATATATCCACATAATTTTCCTTTCTCATCCCATCTATTTTGTGAAGTGCACCAGTCCCTCCTGCAGCAAAGCACCCCCACAACATGATGCTGCCACCCCTGTGCTTCACGGTTGGGATGGTGTTCTTCGACTTGCAAGCCTCCCCCTTTTTCCTCCAAACATAATGATGGTCATTATGGCCAAACAGTTCTATTTTTGTATCATCAGACCAGAGGACATTTCTCCAAAAAGTACGATATTTGTCCCCATGTGCAGTTGCAAACCGTAGTCTAGCTTTTTTATGGCGGTTTTGGAGCAGTGGCTTCTTCCTTGCTGAGCGGCCTTTCAAGTTATGTCAATATAGGACTTGTTTCACTGTGGATATAGATACTTTTGTACCTGTTTCCTCCAGCATCTTCACAAGGTCCTTTGCTGTTGGTCTGGGATTGATTTGCACTTTTCGCACCAAAGTGTGTTTATCTCTAGGAGACAGAACGCGTCTCCTTCCTGAGTGGTATGACGGCTGCGTGGTTCCATGGTGTTTATACTTGCGTACTATTGTTTGTACAGATGAACGTGGTACCTTTAGGTACCTTTAGGCGTTCATCCCAAGGATGAACCACACTTGTGGAGGTCTATGGATTTTCCCATGATGTCAAGCAAAGAGGCACTGAGTTTGAAGGTAGGCCTTGAAATACATCCACAGGTCCTCCTCCAATTGACTCAAATGATGTCAATTAGCATGTCAGAAGCTTCTAAAGCCATGACATTTTCTGGAATTTTCCAAGCTGTTTAAAGGCACAGTCAACTTAGTGTATGTAAACTTCTGACCCACTGAAATTGTGATACAGTGAATTATAAGTGAAATAATCTGTCTGTCAACAATTGTTGGAAAAATGACTTGTATCATGCACAAAGTAGATGTCCTAACCAACTTACCAAAACTATAGTTTGATGACAAGACATTTGTGGAGTGGTTGAAAAACAAGTTTTAATGACTCCAACTTAAGTATATGTTAACTTCGGACTTAAACTGTATGTGTGCATCATGTTTGATGTTGTATGATGTTGTCATTACCATTAGAGCTCAGTCTGACCCTCATTGCAATGTCTGTTCTGATTTCAGAGATGGGCAAGGTCAGAGGTCGAGTGTCAAAAGGCGTGCCGTCCTCCTCCAGCCCATCCAGGAAGAGACTGACGCTCCTGTCATGCACCTGGGGACCAATTATAACACATCATTACTCTGTGAGCGAAACACAACTCATTGTTACTCTGAACTAGCCTAATTAGAATGCACAATTTATTCTGTCAGCCAAGCAGAACTCTCCATCACTCTTTGCTTGAGACTTCATGTCACCTTAGACTCAATTGTATAGAGTGCAGTGGAAAATTTCACTGACAAAGTTTGCCCGGTCCTTTATCAGGCCTGATACAAGCTCTGTTAGGGAGTATTTAACAGCATGTGAGGCTCTTGTTTGTGACCGAGGGTGAGAAGTGTTAGCAGGTATTGCTCAATCACAGTGTTGCCCAGGAGCAATCAGCGTTCAGTCTGCCAGTCAGTTAGATGCTAGGAATGAATTATACATACGGATAATCTTCCAGTTCATTTCCCCAGCAGAATCCCCCTCAGGCTAAAACCTCAGCCACAAATGAGCTTCCTGTTGACCAAAATCACTCCTCGCCCCGACCATGAATATTAAAACACAGACACAGTCAAAGCAACTGCTTCCCTTCAGATGAAAACTCTGGAAAAACATGTTTATAGACCTTAAAAACTTCAATGTCCCCTCTCTCTCCATCTTCTTCTCCGTCTATTCCCCTCTCCCACGTTTTCTGGTTAGTGTATGCTGTGGTAGCACAGATAAAGGCCCTCTCTCTTTCTTTCTAACACGTTCCCTCTTTCTCTCTCCCTCTCTCTCTCTCTCTCTCTCTCTCTCTCTCTCTCCCTCTCTCTCTCTCTCTCTCTCTCTCCCTCTCTCTCTCTCTCTCTCTCTCTCTCTCTCTCTCTCTCTCTCACGTTTGTGTTTTCTATCCACCTCTTCTCTCCTTGCCTCTTTAGAGGAGTTGAAAAAGGTGCAGGGAAATAAGTCTGGCCCAAAACACCTTTGGGGATGAAGGCAAGGCGGAGCTCGGCTCGACAACTGCCTGCCTGTCTGGAGGATACTTAAGCCTCGCACTTTCATGACGGCTGATTGAAAACGGCAGAGACGAAGAGAGGGAGAGATGGAGAAAGAGAAGGAGGTAAAGGGAAGGGCCGCTCTCGGAATCTCTAACCAGCCAATGGCGGGCGTGGAGATCTGAGGCGTTGTCAAGGTGATGTAAATGAATTGGAAAGAGCTTCGTCCTGCTTAGCGCCACAAGCCCCTTTGAATCCCGGCCAGCACTCATTTGTTCGTTTTAGGAAATGTTTTCTTTTCTCTTCTTACATTTTTGACATTTTCTTTGCTATCTTCATTCTTTTTTTAAAAACTATTGTTGCTTCAAAAAACCTTTGAGGAGTCAGGAGTTTCTTCTTCTTCTTTAAAAAGCTAGAATCCTTAGTTGAAACAATAACAAAGCGCCACCCTGCCTCTGTTTTTGGTAAACGGTTGAGGGATGTGCCTGGAGAAATGTTCCCACTCTCAAATTCATAGACAGAGCCAAGAATGCAAGTACTGACCATCCATGATATTAACATCTTAGTTTAACCCATGTTTTGAGGCTATACAGTGCTTGTTTACGTTTACATTGTTTACAAACATTGGATTAAAACAAGCTTATATTTTGGGGTTCTGATGAGGTAGGACAGTTGAACTAAGCTCATGAGTCATGTATAAGTTATACACTTCAATAATTAATAGGTATACTGTATATCATTCATTTATAAGTCTAAAAATGGATGCAGCAACTAAGGATTCAAGCTTTAATGTGTTCTCTCACCTGTCCTCTCTCACCAGTCTTCCTTACACCTGTCCCCTCTCACCAGTCTTCCTTCACACCTGTCCCCTTTCACCAGTCTTCCTTCCTACCTGTCCCCTCTCACCAGTCGTCCTTTACACCTGTCCTCTCTCACCAGTCTTCCTCCCACCTGTCCCCTCTCACCAGTCTTCCTTCTCACCTGTCCCCCCATCACTCGTCCTTTACACCTGTCCCCTCTCACCAGTCTTCCTTCTCGCCTGTCCTCTCTCACCAGTCGTCCTTTACACCTGTCCCCTCTCACCAGTCTTCCTTCCCACCTGTCCCCTCTCACCAGTCTTCCTTCACACATGTCCTCTCTCAAAAGTCTTCCTTCCTACCTGTCCCCTCTCACCAGTCGTCCTTTACACCTGTCCTCTCTCACCAGTCTTCCTCCCACCTGTCCCCTCTCACCAGTCTTCCTTCTCACCTGTCCCCCCATCACTCTTCCTTTACACCTGTCCCCTCTCACCAGTCTTCCTTTACACCTGTCCTCTCTTACCAGTCTTCCTTCACACCAGTCCTCTCTCACAAGTCTTCCTTCCCACCTGTCCCCTCTCACCAGTCTTCCTTTACACCTCTCCTCTCTCACCAGTTTATTTTCCCCACATGTCCTCTCTCACCAGTCTTCCTGCTCACCTGTCCTCTCTCACCAGTCTTCCTTTACACCTGTCCTCTCTCACCAGTCTTCGTTCTCACCTGTCCTCTCTCACCAGTCTTCCTTCTCACCTGTCCTCTCTCACCAGTCTTCCTTCACACTTGCCCTCTCTCACCAGTCTTCCTTCTCATCTGTTGCCCTCACCTGTCTTACCCACCTGCCCTATTGGCCGAAGATGCTGAAGAAGAGTCTTTCTCAGAGGTTCAGTTATAACACATATACTTCTCTCACCTGATCCCTACCTCTCTCTCTCTTTCTCTCTCTCTCTCTCTCGTCCCCTACATGTCTCTCTCTCTATCTATCTCTCTCTCCCTCTCTCGTGTCCACTACCTCTCTCTCTCTCTCTCTCTCTCTCTTTCTCTCCCCCTCTCTCGTGTCCCCTACCTGTTTCTCTCTCTCTCCTCTTTCCCACCTAGTCTACTGAATGTACAGTGGGGCAAAAAGGTATTTAGTCAGCAACCAATTGTGCAAGTTCTCCCACTTAAAAAAGATGAGAAGAAAAATCCAGAAAATCACATTTATTTGCAAATTATGGTGGAAAATAAGTATTTGGTCGATAACAAAAGTCTCAATCTCAATACTATGTTATATACAAATCAAATCAAATCAAATTTATTTATATAGCCCTTCGTACATCAGCTGATATCTCAAAGTGCTGTACAGAAACCCAGCCTAAAACCCCAAACAGCAAGCAATGCAGGTGTAGAAGCACGGTGGCTAGGAAAAACTCCCTAGAAAGGCCAAAACCTAGGAAGAAACCTAGAGAGGAACCAGGCTATGTGGGGTGGCCAGTCCTCTTCTGGCTGTGCCGGGTGGAGACCACAACAGAACATGGCCAAGATGTTCAAATGCTCATAAATGACCAGCATGGTCGTACAATAATAAGGCAGAACAGTTGAAACTGGAGAAGCAGCACGGTCAGATGGACTGGGGACAGCAAGGAGTCATCATGTCAGGTAGTCCTGGGGCATGGTCCTAGGGCTCAGGTCCTCCGAGAGAGAGAAAAAAAGAGAGAATTAGAGAGAGCATATGTGGGGTGGCCAGTCCTCTTCTGGCTGTGCCGGGTGGAGATTATAACAGAACATGGCCAAGATGTTCAAATGTTCATAAATGACCAGCATGTTCGAATAATAAGAATGCAGAACAGTTGAAACTGGAGCAGCAGCACGGCCAGGTGGACTGGGGACAGCAAGGAGTCATCATGTCAGGTAATCCTGGGGCATGGTCCTAGGGCTCAGGTCCTCCGAGAGAGAGAAAGAAAGAGAGAAGGAGAGAATTAGAGAACGCACACTTAGATTCACACAGGACACCGAATAGGACAGGAGAAGTACTCCAGATATAACAAACTGACCCTAGCCCCCCGACACATAAACTACTCCAGCATACTGGAGGCTGAGACAGGAGGGGTCAGGAGACACTGTGGACCCATCCGAGGACACCCCCGGACAGGGCCAAACAGGAAGGATATAACCCCACCCACTTTGCCAAAGCACAGCCCCCACACCACTAGAGGGATATCTTCAACCACCAACTTACCATCCTGAGACAGGGCCGAGTATAGCCCACAAAGATCTCCGTCATGGCACAACCCAAGGGGGGGCGCCAACCCAGACAGGATGACCACATCAGTGAATCAACCCACTCAGGTGACGCACCCCTTCCAGGGACGGCATGAGAGAGCCCCAGTAAGCCAGTGACTCAGCCCCTGTAATAGGGTTAGAGGCAGAGAATCCCAGTGGAAAGAGGGGAACCGGCCAGGCAGAGACAGCAAGGGCGGTTCGTTGCTCCAGAGCCTTTCCGTTCACCTTCCCACTCCTGGGCCAGACTACACTCAATCATATGACCCACTGAAGAGATGAGTCTTCAGTAAAGACTTAAAGGTTGAGACCGAGTTTGCGTCTCTGACATGGGTAGGCAGACCGTTCCATAAAAATGGAGCTCTGTAGGAGAAAGCCCTGCCTCCAGCTGTTTGCTTAGAAATTCTAGGGACAATTAGGAGGCCTGCGTCTTGTGACCGTAGCGTACGTGTAGGTATGTACGGCAGGACCAAATCTGAGAGATAGGTAGGAGCAAGCCCATGTAATGCTTTGTAGGTTAGCAGTAAAACCTTGAAATCAGCCCTTGCTTTGACAGGAAGCCAGTGTAGAGATGCTAGCACTGGAGTAATATGATCAAATTTTTTGGTTCTAGTCAGGACTCTAGCAGCCGTATTTAGCACCAACTGAAGTTTATTTAGTGCTTTATCCGGGTAGCCGGAAAGTAGAGCATTGCAGTAGTCTAACCTAGAAGTGACAAAAGAATGGATTAATTTTTCTGCATCATTTTTGGACAGAAAGTTTCTGATTTTTGCAATGTTACGTAGATGGAAAAAAGCTGTCCTTGAAATGGTCTTGATATGTTCTTCAAAAGAGAGATCAGGGTCCAGAGTAATGCTGAGGTCCTTCACAGTTTTATTTGAGACGACTGTACAACCATTAAGATTAATTGTCAGATTCAACAGAAGATCTCTTTGTTTCTTGGGACCTAGAACAAGCATCTCTGTTTTGTCCGAGTTTAAAAGTAGAAAGTTTGCAGCCATCCACTTCCTTATGTCTGAAACACATGCTTCTAGCAAGGGCAATTTTGGGGCTTCACCATGTTTCATTGAAATGTACAGCTGTGTGTCATCTGCATAGCAGTGAAAGTTTACATTATGTTTTCGAATAACATCCCCAAGAGGTAAAATATATAGTGAAAACAATAGTGGTCCTAAAACGGAACCTTGAGGAACACCGAAATTTACAGTTGATTTGTCAGAGGACAAACCATTCACAGAGACAAACTGATATCTTTCCGACAGATAAGATCTAAACCAGGCCAGAACTTGTCCGTGTAGTCCAAATTGGGTTTCCAATCTCTCCAAAAGAATGTGGTGATCGATGGTATCAAAAGTAGCACTAAGGTCTAGGAGCACGAGGACAGATGCAGAGCCTCGGTCCGATGCCATTAAAATGTAATTTACCACCTTCACAAGTGCCGTCTCAGTGCTATGATGGGGTCTAAAACCAGACTGAAGCATTTCGAATACATTGTTTGTCTTCAGGAAGGCAGTAAGTTGCTGCGCAACAGCCTTTTCTAAAATGTTTGAGAGGAATGGAAGATTCGATATAGGCCGATAGTTTTTTTATATTTTCTGGATCAAGGTTTGGCTTTTTCAAGAGAGGCTTTATTACTGCCACTTTTAGTGAGTTTGGTACACATCCGGTGGATAGAGAGCCATTTATTATGTTCAACATAATAACATATACCCTTTGTTGGCAATGACAGAGGCCAAACTTTGCCCGGGCGGTGTGTTTGGGATCATTGTCATGCAAGACCCAGCCACGTTTCATCTTCAATGCCCTTGCTGATGGAAGGAGGTTTTCACTCAAAATCTCACGATACATGGCCCCATTCATTCTTTCCTTTACACGGATCAGTCGTCCTGGTCCCTTTGCAGAAAAACAGCCCCAAAGCATGATGTTTCCACCCCCATGCTTCACAGTAGGTATGGTGTTCTTTGGATGCAACTCAGTATTCTTTGTCCTCCAAACACGACGAGTTGAATTTTTACCAAACAGTTATATTTTGGTTTCATCTGACCATATGACATTCTCCCAATCTTCTTCTGGATCATCCAAATGCTCTCTAGCAAACTTCAGACGGGCCTGGACATGTACTAGCTTAAGCAGGGGGACACGTCTGGCACTGCAGGATTTGAGTCCCTGGCGGCGTAGTGTGTTACTGATGGTAGGCTTTGTTACTTTGGTCCCAGCCCTCTGTAGGTCATTCACTAGGTCCCCCCGTGTGGTTCTGGGATTTTTGCTCACCGTTCTTGTGATCATTTTGACCCCACGGGGTGAGATCTTGCGCGGAGCCCCAGATTGAGGGAGATTATCAGTGGTCTAATCAGTTTCCTAATAATTGCTCCCACAGTTGATTTCTTCAAACCAAGCTGCTTACCTATTGCAGATTCAGTCTTCCCAGCCTGGTGCAGGTCTACAATTTTGTTTCTGGTGTCCTTTGACAGCTCTTTGGTCTTGGCAATAGTGGAGTTTGGAGTGTGACTGTTTGAGGTTGTGGACAGGTGTCTTTTATACTGATAACAAGTTCAAACAGGTGCCATTAATACAGGTAACGAGTGGAGGACAGAGGAGCCTCTTAAAGAAGAAGTTACAGGTCTGTGAGAGCCAGAAACATTGCTTGTTTGTAGGTGACCAAATACTTATTTTCGACCATAATTTGCAAATAAATTCATAAAAAATCCTACAATGTGATTTTCTGGATTTTGTCATAGTTTAAGTGTACCTATGATGAAAATTACAGGCCTCTCTCATCTTTTTAAGTGGGAGAACTTGCACAATTGGTGGCTGACTAAATACTTTTTTGCCCCACTGTAGCTGTGCTGTAAAACAGTGTGTTTCACAGATTAACCCAAGGCCTGGCAAGTGGCAGTGGAAAGCATTTAATGAATCACTGAGCACCATTCACAGGACACTGGCATTCAAACCGTTTTTAAAGTTCAGCTTCTTGTGTGTGTGTGTGTATGTGTGTGTGTGTATGTGTGTGTGTGTGTGTGTGTGTGTGTGTGTGTGTGTGTGTGTGTGTGTGTGTGTGTGTGTGTGTGTGTGTGTGTGTGTGTGTGTGTGTGTGTGTGTGTGTGTGTGTGTTGTGTGTGTGTGTGTGTGTGTGTGTGTGTGTGTGTGTGTGTGTGTGTGTGTGTGTGTGTTTGTGTGTGTGGATTAGGCTATTTGAGCAACACCAGTTGCTGACAGGTGTATAAAATTGAGCACACAGCCATGCAATATCCGTAGACAAACATTGGCAGTAGAATGGCCTCACTGAAGAGCTTAGTGACTTTCAACATGGCACCGTCATGGTGATGCCACCTTTCCAACAAGTCGGTTTGTCAAATTTCTGCCCTGCTAGAGCTACCCAGGTGAACTGTAAGTGCTGTTATTGTGAAATGGAAACGTCAAGGAGCGGCTCAGTTGCGAAGTGGTAGGCCCTTAACATTTATTTAACTAGGCAAGTCAGTTAAGAACAAATTCTTATTTACAATGACGGCCTGCCAAAAGGCAAAAGGCCTCCTGCGGGGACGGGGGCCTGGGATTAAATAAAAAATATATGTAATAAACAACATATAAATATAGGACATAACACACATCACAACAAGAGAGACAACACTAAATAAAGACAGACCTAAGACAACAACATAGTGTTTGTTTGTTCCAGTTGCTAGCTGCAGTGAACTGAAAAGAAGTGCGACCCAGGGATGTGTGTGCTTTGGGGACCTTTAACAGAATGTGACTGGCAGAACGAATGTTGTATGTGGAGGATGAGGGCTGCAGTAGATATCTCAGATAAGGGGGAGTGAGGCCTAAGAGGGTTTTATAAATAAGCATCAACCAGTAGGTCTTGCGACGGGTATACAGAGATGACCAGTTTACAGAGGAGTATAGAGTGCAGTGATGTGTCCTATAAGGAGCATTGGTGGCAAACCTGATGGCCGAATGGTAAAGAACATCTAGCCATTCGAGAGCACCCTTACTTGCCGATCTATGAATTATGCCTCCATAATCTAGCATGGGTAGGATGGTCATCTGAATCGGGGTTAGTTTGGCAGCTGGGGTGAAAGAGGAGCGATTACGAGGAAACCAAGTCTAGGTTTAACTTTAGCCTGTAGCTTTGATATGTGCTGAGAGGACAGTGTACCATCTAGCCATACTCCCAACTACTTGTATATGAGGTGACTACCTCAAGCGCTAAACCCTCAGAGGTAGTAATCACACCTGTGGGAAGAGGGGCATTCTTCTTACCAAACCAAATGACCTTTGTTTTGGAGGTGTTCAGAACAAGGTTAAAAAAGAGTTTAGGGATAGGCATCCCGCTAGGGACAACGTACGGTGAAACTGGAGGGCGCGCAATTCCAATAAACAATCATAAAAATTATGGATATTAAACATTTAGGTACATAGAAGTGTCTTGTTGAAAGCTTAAATTCTTGTTAATCTAACTGCACTGTCCGATTTACAGTAGCCATTACAGCAAAAGCATGCCATGAGATTGTTTGAGGACAGCGCCACACATCACAATGTTTTTCCACCGGCACAGGTTTCATAAATTCACGAATAGCGTTGAAATATTCACTTACTTTTTGAAAATCTTCCTCTGATTTGTCATCCAAAGGGTCCCATCTATAACATGTAGTATCCGTTTGTTAGATAAAATCCTTCTTTATTTCCCAAAAAGTCAGTTTAGTTGGCGCCATCGATTTCAGTAATCTACTCGTTCAACATGCAGAGAAAGGAATCCGAAAATCAACCTCTAAACTTTGTTTCAACAAGTCAAAATATGTTTCTATTTACTCCTCAGATACCCTAAAATGTAATCAAACTATAATATTTATTTCGGAACGAAGTATGTTCAATACGAAACTTATTTTAGCAGGTGCGTATTGTCTTCATGGCGCGCGCAAACACACATTTCCAAGACTGGGTATGGTGCATGTATGCAGTACTGCAGTACAGGATATGGAAGGAAACCTAAGCAAAAAGTGGCATGTTGTAAGAGCTTTTCATTAAACTTCCAATAGGATGCCTGCCGAGGGCTTGGTGAAATAGACAGTCATGGATATGTGATGAACCGAAAATCACCGGGAGAATGATAGCGCCCAACAGGCTATTGCTCTGATTCCTGGACATGTAAAATCGATCAAGCCGGGCTGCACTTACCCTAGCCCCAAAGACCTTCACCAATGTATACTGTCTTGTGTTGGGATGTCTAGTTCTCGAAACATCCACGAGGTAAAACTGCTTAATGATGTCCCTTAACACGCCCACTGAGCCTGAATGAGGCTCCTCCCCATTTCAGTCTTCCGTAAAATCCATTGTGCAGTTCCTGTCCCCGCCGACCACCAGCGTCTCCTCAGGCGTTACCTGTGAGAGTTACTGAACAGGCACCCAAACAGAAGTCCCCTCTGTCTACCTGTGTTAGGTGCATCCACATTTCTATAGACAAAACCAGTCTAGCCCTACTTTGAGGAGCAAATTTTTACAGGCAGACCAGGTACAAAATGGACTGCCACCCCTGCACTAAAATTTGTCCCATGGCTCAGCACACTTGACCCTTTCCACCAGAGCCCCCAATCGACTTCATTCACCACATCACTATGTGTCACCTGCAGAAACAACACCTGTACTTTTTGTTTGTTTTACATATTCACCCAACACACTCCTCTTTCCCACATCTCTGGCGGCATTTATATTAAGTGAGCCTACCTGAAGAGTCTCCATAAGAAGTGGGAGAAAAGCCAGCAAAGAAAGAGACCAATAGCAAAGCTCAAAAAGCCCCAGTTCGAGAAAGAAACTATACATCTTAACAGCGTCTGAAGGTAGACCTGAACGTACTGTTCTGACCCACTTCCTCAACCTAAACCATTTTGTGGGTGAGAGGACACCCCTCATTTTTCATAGCGTGTTGTACTGATCTTACAAACTTTACCTGATCACAAAAACAAAAACAAGAACTTTTTCCCCTTAGTCTCATTCAGGAACCTTGACAGTTCCCTCACCGTATACTTTGACCCGTCTGCCTGACTGGCCATCAGCTCTGGACCCATTGAGGAGGAGTCTAAAAATAAATCCTCCTCATCGTCCACTTCCTCAGACTCTCCTTACACCTCCTCATCTTCATCTCCCACCCTGACCAACTGCCCATTCTCTCCGATCGGGGCCTCCATCCCAGCACCAGGGACATGTTCCTTAAACCACACAAGCCTCTCACCTCCCAACTCATTTCTTCTCCACCTTTATCCTCTTCCGCATGACATCATCATCCACCCCCACCCCCCCAGTCGCTTCCCCTTCCCCACCATACTCTCCTGATCCACTAGCAAAAGCTGATTAGACTCAGCCTACCCCACGGTATGTAGTATGACTAGACCCAGCCTCATCTACACCACCATCTATAGCAAGACTAGACCCAAATTCATCTACACCACCATCGATAGCATGATTAGACCCAGCCTCATCTAAACCAAAATCAACAGCCTGACCAGACCCAGCCCCATCTACCCCACCATCTATAGCATGACTACACCCAGCCTCATCTACCCCTGCATCTATAGCATGACTAAACCCAGCCCCATCTACCCACCATCTATAGCATGAATAGACCCAGCCCCATCTACCCCACCATCTATAGCATGACTAGACCCAGCCCCATCTACCCCACCATCTATAGCATGACTACACCCAGCCTCATCTACCCCAGAATCTATAGCATGACTAGACCCAGCCTCATCTACACCACCATCTATAACACGACGAGACCCAGCCTCATCTACCTCACCATCTGTAGCAAGACTAGACCCAAATTCATCTACACCACCATCGATAGCATGATTAGACCCAGCCTCATCTAAACCAAAATCAACAGCCTGACAAGACCCAGCCTCATCTACCCCACCATCTATAGCATGACCAGACCCAGCCCCATCTATCCCACCATCTATAGCATGACTACACCCAGCCTCATCTACCCCTGCATCTATAGCATGACTAAACCCAGCCCCATCTACCCCACCATCTATAGCATGACTAGACCCAGCCCCATCTACCCCACCATCTATAGCATGACTAGACCCAGCCCCATCTACCCCACCATCTATAGCATGACTACACCCAGCCTCATCTACCCCAGCATCTATAGCATGACTAGACCCAGCCCCATCTACCCCACCATCTATAGCATGACTTTACCCAGCCTCATCTACCCCAGCATCTATAGCATGACTAGACCCAGCCCCATCTACCCCACCATCTATAGCATGACTACACCCAGCCTCATCTACCCCACCATCTATAGCATGACTAAACCCAGCCCCATCTACCCCACCATCTATAGCATGACTAGACCCAGCCCCATCTACCCCACCATCTATAGCATGACTAGACCCAGCCCCATCTACCCCACCATCTATAGCATGACTACACCCGGCCTCATCTACCCCAGCATCTATAGCATGACTAGACCCAGCCCCATCTACCCCACCATCTATAGCATGACTACACCCAGCCTCATCTACCCCACCATCTATAGCATGACTACACCCAGCCTCATCTACCCCACCATCTATAGCATGACTACACCCAGCCTCATCTACCCCACCATCTATAGCATGACTAGACCCAGCCTCATCTACACCACCATCTATAACATGACGAGACCCAGCCTCATCTACCTCACCATCTGTAGCATGACTAGACCCAGCCTCATCTACCTCACCATCTGTAGCATGACTAGACCCAGCCCCATCTACCCCACCATCTATAGCATGACTTTACCCAGCCTCATCTACCCCAGCATCTATAGCATGACTAGACCCAGCCCCATCTACCCCACCATCTATAGCATGACTACACCCAGCCTCATCTACCCCACCATCTATAGCATGACTAAACCCAGCCCCATCTACCCCACCATCTATAGCATGACTAGACCCAGCCCCATCTACCCCACCATCTATAGCATGACTAGACCCAGCCCCATCTACCCCACCATCTATAGCATGACTACACCCGGCCTCATCTACCCCAGCATCTATAGCATGACTAGACCCAGCCCCATCTACCCCACCATCTATAGCATGACTACACCCAGCCTCATCTACCCCACCATCTATAGCATGACTACACCCAGCCTCATCTACCCCACCATCTATAGCATGACTACACCCAGCCTCATCTACCCCACCATCTATAGCATGACTAGACCCAGCCTCATCTACACCACCATCTATAACATGACGAGACCCAGCCTCATCTACCTCACCATCTATAGCATGACTAGACCCAGCCTCATCTACCCCACCATCTGTAGCATGACTAGACCCAGCCTCATCTACCTCACCATCTGTAGCATGACTAGACCCAGCCTTATCTACCCCACCATCTATAACACGACAAGACCCAGCCACATCTACACCACCAACTGTAGCATGACTAGACCCAGCCTCATCTACACCATCATCTATAGCATGACTAGACCCAGACTCATCTACACCACTATCTATAGCATGACTACACCCAGCCTCATCTACCCCATCATCTATAGCATGACTAGACCCAGCCTCATCTACACCATCATCTATAGCATGACTAGACCCAGACTCATCTACACCACTATCTATAACTTGATTAGACCCAGCCTCATCTACACTACCATGTATAGCATGACTAGACCTATGCTCATCTACACTACCATCTACAGCCTGACTAGATCCAGACTCATCTACACTACCATCTACAGCCTGACTAGATCCAGACTCATCTACACCACCATGTATAGCATGACTAGACCCATGCTCATCTACACCACCATCTACAGCCTGACTAGATCCAGACTCATCTACACCGCCATGTATTGTATGACTAGACCCAGCATCATCTACACCACCATCTGTAGCGTGACTAGACCCAGCCTCATCTACACCACCATCTGTAGCATAACTAGACCCACCCTTATCTACACCACCATCTATAGCATGACTAGACCCAGCCTCATCTACACCACCATCCATAGCCTGACTAGACCCAGCCTCATCTACACCATCATCCGTAGCCTGACTAGACCCAGCCTCATTTACACCACCATCTGTAGCATGACTAGACCCAGCCTCATTTACAACACCATCTGTAGCATGACTAGACCCAGCCTCATTTACACCACCATCTCTAGCATGACTAGACCCAGCCTCATCTGAAGCACAATCTATAACATGACTAGACCCAGCCTCATATAAAGCACCATCTATAACATGACTAGACCCAGCTTAATCTACAACAACATCTGTAGCATGACTAGACCCAGCCTCATCTACACCACCATCTCTAGCATGACTAGACCCAACCTCATCTACACCATCATCAATAGCATGACTAGACCCAGCCTCATCTACACCACCATCTCTAGCATGACTAGACCCAACCTCATCTACACCATCATCAATAGCATGACTAGACCCAGCCTCATTTACACCACCATCTGTAGCATGACTACACCCAGCCTCTGTTGCCTGCGTCTCATTGCCCCCTGCACGTTGACCTCGATTTCCCCCCACTGGCACTTGTACCATCAGCTTGTCTACGGCCTTTATGTGGGCACACAAGCTCTTATGCCCCAAATCCCCACACTCAAAGCACCGTAGACTATATGTGCTGGCAAACCCTGCATAGAGCCCTTCGCCATGCCTCACTTTAAAATGCACATATAACTGTTGTTCATTGTTATTCAGAAACATGAACACTTGCATTCGGAACTAAACAACATGCTTGACGGTATCTGCCTGAAAACCTGCAGAAAATACACGAAACCCACTAGCAAACTTACCAAAACAACTCAGCTCTTTCCTGATTTGATAATCTGTAATAAACGGAGGCAAATTTGCGACTATCACTCTGGTCGAAGGGGTAGAAACAGGAGAAATTGGCACCAGCACACCCCTTACAAATTTTCCACGAACAATGACCCTATCCACCAAATTTGCTAATTTCATGAACACAACCACAGCTTTGTTCATTCTGGATGCGGGATGTATAATTTTAGCTCCTACCTGTTCGCCGACAGCGAGCAGAACCTCCTCCACCTTAACTACTTAACATATTGGAAAGAATTTAACAAAAAACAGCAAACTGGAATGCTATTTGGCCCTAAAATGGGAGTTCAATTGGGCCCTAAACAAAAAGTACTGACCCAAAATGAAGGAAAGCTTTGTCTATGTTCAGACTCAGTGAGCATAGCTTTACTATTGAGAGAGACCGCCATAGACAGACCTGGCTCTCTTATTTGCACATTGTTATAACACGGTGCGTAGACACAATATGACATTTGAAATGTCTCCATTACTTTTAAACTTTTGTGAGTATATTGTTTACTGTTCATTTTTATTGTTAATTTCACTTTTGTTTATTATCCATTTTACTTGCTTTGGCAAAGTAAACAAATGTTTCCCATGCCAATAAAGCCCTTTGTTTGAATTGAAGAGAGAGAGAGAGCGAGAGAGAGAGAGAGAGCGAGAGCGAGAGAGAGAGAGCGAGAGAGCGAGAGAGCGAGAGAGAGAGAGAGAGAGAGAGAGAGAGAGAGAGAGAGAGAGAGAGAGATTGTGAAACCTGATGAAGTGACATTAAGGTCGTAACTCAAGCAGAGGCTTAACGTCAGTGTGAATGATAGGTCTGTTCGTGCTGTGTGAATGTTACCCCTGTAGACGGACTGTTTCAGACCTCGGACATCTCCTAGTTAGCTAAGGTCTCTGTGCTTTTAGGTGAGATTCGATTCAATAATGGATTTTCCCATAAGGATTGTTAACATTACAGACATTCATTATAATTCATAAGGTACTTACTAGCATGGGTCAAGTCCTACATCTTTAAATGAGTTAGAGGCACCACAGAAGATATACAGTGGAGGTTTAAGTCACATCTATTCTACATTAGTATATTAGTTTTCTCTCCTCACAGAGGAAGGATATTATTGTACATTTACAATGACGTCAGCTAGCACACGGTCTTATCCACAGTCTATTACAATGAATGCATTCAGCCGACAATGTGTAAATACTGTGCAAACAGGCCGGGAACAGGTGGAGAGCTTAAGATTTCCATTAGGATGTTTGATATTAGTGGGTATTAGGACCGAGCAACATTAGAATAGATGCCCTTTCCTGCTGCCCTGCAGATGACATGAATTCAATAGAGGCCTCTGACAGCCACACGCACGTACACACACACACACACGTCACGCGCAACACACACAAACGCTGGATAGAGAGGCCTGTGTCTCTGACACTCTTAACAAGCCCCCGCTGCCGCCCCTGACCCAGCTCATAAAGAAGGGCACCCCCCACCCCACCCCCTCCCGCACGCCTTCCTCACCCCCACTGTGAATGGCACACCACTCACTGATAACACCCTCTCATTGCAGGGACGGGAGAGCTGTCAGAGGGGAGAGAGACACACTCAACGGAGGAAGAAGGGATGGAGGGAGGGAAGGATGGAGGGAAGGAGATATCAGGAGAGATCCTCCTATGCTGAGGCACCTCGGCTGATACCTGGATGAGGCTACGGAGCGACACACACACACACACACACTCCATCCTCTCCAGGTTTTATTTACGGTCCTGTCTCGTCGTCTCTATGTGACTGACTCTTATCATTTAAATGAAGCAGAAATGTTTTCCTGTTTGTAATTTGTTACATTATCACATTTTACTTTACAGCAGGGCCAGGGCCAAGAGACAAGTGAAATATCACTGTCTGAAAAGAGAGGGGGAGGAGGAGAAAGATATGGATATATGAAGAGAGAGGTAGAAAATGGGGAGAGGGAAGGGGAGAGAGAGGTAGAGAGAGGGGAGAGGGGAGGGGAGAGAGAGGTAGAGAGAGGGGAGAGGGCAGGGGAGAGAGGTAGAGAGTGGGAAGGGGAAAGAGAGAGGTAGAGAGAGGGGAGAGGAAAGGGGAGAGAGAGAGAGGTAGATGGAAGGGGAGAGAGAGGGAGAGAGAGGGGAGAGGGAGAGAGAGGGGAGAGGGAGATAGAGAAGTAGTGAGAGGGGAGAGGGAGATAGAGAAGTAGTGAGAGGGGAGAGGGAAGGGGAGAGAGAGGTAGAGAGAGGGGAGAGGGGAGGGGAGAGAGAGGTAGAGAGAGGGGAGAGGGCAGGGGAGAGAGGTAGAGAGTGGGAAGGGGAAAGAGAGAGGTAGAGAGAGGGGAGAGGAAAGGGGAGAGAGAGAGAGGTAGATGGAAGGGGAGAGAGAGGGAGAGAGAGGGGAGAGGGAGAGAGAGGGGAGAGGGAGAGGGAGATAGAGAAGTAGTGAGAGGGGAGAGGGAAGGGGAGAGAGAGGTAGAGAGAGGTGAGAGAGAGAGAGATTCTGATCACATAACATTATATTTACAATTTTTCTGGATTATGTGTGTATTGTTTTTTTATTGATAGATACTACTGCACTGTTGGAGCTAGAAACCCAAGCATTTCGCTGCACCTGCAATAACCTCCCCAAATCTGTGTACATGACCAATACACTTTGATTTGATTTGATAAAGAAAGAAAGAAAGAAAGAAAGGCGCGAGAGAGAGAGAGATCGAATAGAGTCACAAGGTGGGCATTGACACTGTCAAGGAGGTATAGAGGCAAGGAGGCCACAATACCTCTCTCTCCATCCATCCATCCCTCTCTCTCTCTCTCTCTCTCTCTCTCTCTCTCTCTCTCGCTCTCTCTCTCTCTCTCTCTCTCTCTCTCTCTCTCTCCCACCCTGTCCCCCATCTCAGTAGAAGCTCTGATGAACAGCCAATTTTCCCTTTATCACATTAGCACAGCCATGGGAGGAACACATTTGTTCTACTCAAGTATACTAAAGATACAATTACCAATCCAGCATATCCATGTTTTATATCACCGCCGGCCCATAGCGCTATGAGGACCCCAGACATATATTAACACTGCCATGACAGTTTATTTAAGAAAAGAAAATTGTCTCCGGGGAGAGGGAAGAGTCCCACATATATAAGAGGACGTGTCAGTGCTTTAATAAAGGCTATAACTCCGGGGAGACTTTTCCTTTAAGCACAAAGCATACCCCCGCATTCTTTTATGGTGCGATTGAGACGCGCAGAAATCATCTGGGCTAACAAGATGGGATGCAATACACCACGGTTGCATCGTCAGGATGGCTGACTTCTCTCTCTCTACCGCCTCTTTCTCTCTGTCGTCCTCTCTCTCTCTCTCTCTCTCTCTCCCTCTTTCTCGTACCTTTTTCTCCTCTCACATTCCCTTTGTTTCTCTCCACAACTACAGAGGATGTGGTGGAGACGTGCTGACCACCCATTAAAACCACTGTCTCCCCCAGTCCCTATGCGGAGGTCCTGTGTGTGTGTGTGTGTGTGTGTGTGTGTGTGTGTGTGTGTGTGTGTGTGTGTGTGTGTGTGTGTCTGTGTGCGTCTGTGTGCGTGTTTCCATGGTTAAAACACGGAGATGTGTTGGAGAGCTAAATGTCTTAATGGATTTAATGATAATCTTCATTGTTAATCAGACACACAGGCAAACAGAAGAGGCTCAAAAGAGCACCTACAAACTTAAACCCACCCCTTACCCCTGTCACTGCACCGATACTGAAACAGGCAGTAATCAGGCAGTCACCAGGCAGTAACCAGGGCGTAACTAGACAGTAACCAGGCAGTAACCAGATAGTCACTAGGTAGTAACCAGGCAGTAAGCAGGCAGTTACTAGACAGTAACCAGGCAGTAACCATACAATAATCAGTCAGTAACCAGGTAGTAACAGGCAGTAATCAAGTAGTCACCAGGCAGTAACCAGGCAGAAACCAGGCAGTCACCAGACAGTCACTAGGCAGTAACCAGGGCGTAACTAGACAGTAACCAAGCAGTAACAAGATAGTCACTAGGTAGTAACCAGGCCGTAACCAGGCAGTTACTAGACAGTAACCAGACAGTAACCATGCAATAATCAGTCAGTAACCAGGTAGTAACAGGCAGTAATCAGGCAGAAACAAGGCAGTCACCAGATAGTAACCAGGCAGTATATTTGGTCTGTCCCGTCAACATGTGATTGGACAGATAATGCTTCCTCCATCAACTCTAAACTAATTCTAATTCATATCACATAACCCTCATAACCCTCATATCAACTAATATTACATAACCCTCATGTCAACTCATACAGTGCCTTGCGAAAGTATTCGGCCCCCTTGAACTTTGCGACCTTTTGCCACATTTCAGGCTTCAAACATAAAGATATAAAACTGTATTTTTTTGTGAAGAATCAACAACAAGTGGGACACAATCATGAAGTGGATCGACATTTATTGGATATTTCAAACTTTTTTAACAAATCAAAAACTTAAAAATTGCAAAACTGCAAAATTATTCAGCCCCTTTACTTTCAGTGCAGCAAAATCTCTCCAGAAGTTCAGTGAGGATCTCTGAATGATCCAATGTTGACCTAAATGACTAATGATGATAAATACAATCCACCTGTGTGTAATCAAGTCTCCGTATAAATGCACCTGCACTGTGATAGTCTCAGAGGTCCGTTAAAAGCGCAGAGAGCATCATGAAGAACAAGGAACACACCAGGCAGGTCCGAGATACTGTTGTGAAGAAGTTTAAAGCCGGATTTGGATACAAAAAGATTTCCCAAGCTTTAAACATCCCAAGGAGCACTGTGCAAGCGATAATATTGAAATGGAAGGAGTATCAGACCACTGCAAATCTACCAAGACCTGGCCGTCCCTCTAAACTTTCAGCTCATACAAGGAGAAGACTGATCAGAGATGCAGCCAAGAGGCCCATGGTCACTCTGGATGAACTGCAGAGATCTACAGCTGAGGTGGGAGACTCTGTCCATAGGACAACAATCAGTCGTATATTGCACAAATCTGGCTTTTATGGAAGAGTGGCAAGAAGAAAGCCATTTCTTAAAGATATCCATAAAAAGTGTTGTTTAAAGTTTGCCACAAGCCACCTGGGAGACACACCAAACATGTGGAAGAAGGTACTCTGGTCAGATGAAACCAAAATGGAACTTTTTGGCAACAATGCAAAACGTTATGTTTGGCGTAAAAGCAACACAGCGCATCACCCTGAACACACCATCCCCACTGTCAAACATGGTGGTGGCAGCATCATGGTTTGGGCCTGCTTTTCTTCAGCAGGGACAGGGAAGATGGTTAAAATTGATGGGAAGATGGATGGAGCCAAATACAGGACCATTCTGGAAGAAACCCTGATGGAGTCTGCAAAAGACCTGAGACTGGGACGGAGATTTGTCTTCCAACAAGACAATGATCCAAAACATAAAGCAAAATCTACAATGGAATGGTTCAAAAATAAACATATCCAGGTGTTAGAATGGCCAAGTCAAAGTCCAGACCTGAATCCAATCGAGAATCTGTGGAAAGAACTGAAAACTGCTGTTCACAAATGCTCTCCATCCAATCTCACTGAGCTCGAGCTGTTTTGCAAGGAGGAATGGGAAAAAATTTCAGTCTCTCGATGTGCAAAACTGATAGAGACATACCCCAAGCGACTTACAGCTGTAATCGCAGCAAAAGGTGGCGCTACAAAGTATTAACTTAAGGGGGCTGAATAATTTTGCACGCCCAATTTTTCAGTTTTTGATTTGTTAAAAAAGTTTGAAATATCCAATAAATGTCGTTCCACTTCATGATTGTGTCCCACTTGTTGTTGATTCTTCACAAAAAAAGACAGTTTTATATCTTTATGTTTGAAGCCTGAAATGTGGCAAAAGGTTGCAAAGTTCAAGGGGGCCGAATACTTTCGCAAGGCACTGTATCACATAACCCTCATATCACATAACCCTCATGTCAACTAATATCACATAGCCCTCATATCACATAACCCTCATGTCAACTCATATCACATAACCCTCATGTCAACTCATATCACATAACCCTCATGTCAACTCATATTACATAACCCTCATGTCAACTCATATTACATAAATCAAATCAAATCAAATCAAATTTATTTATATAGCCCTTCGTACATCAGCTGATATCTCAAAGTGCTGTACAGAAACCCAGCCTAAAACCCCAAACAGCAAGCAATGCAGGTGGAGAAGCACGGTGGCTAGGAAAAACTCCCTAGAAAGGCCAATACCTAGGAAGAAACCTAGAGAGGAACCAGGCTATGTGGGGTGGCCAGTCCTCTTCTGGCTGTGCCGGGTGGAGATTATAACAGAACATGGTCAAGATGTTCAATGTTCATAAATGACCAGCATGGTCGAATAATAATAAGGCAGAACAGTTGAAACTAGAGCAGCAGCACAGTCAGGTGGAAGTTGAAACTGGAGCAGCAGCATGGCCAGGTAGACTGGGGACAGCAAGGAGTCATCATGTCAGGTAGTCCTGGTAGACATAACCCTCACGTCAACTCATATCACATAGCCCTCATATCAACTCATATCACATAACCCTCATGTCAACTCATATCACATAGCCCTCATATCAACTCATATCACATAACCCTCATATCAACTCATATCACATAGCCCTCATATCAACTCATATCACATAACCCTCATGTCAACTCATATCACATAGCCCTCATATCAACTCATATCACATAACCCTCATGTCAACTCATATCACATAACCCTCATGTCAACTCATATCACATAGCCCTCATATCAACTCATATCACATAGCCCTCATATCACATAACCCTCATGTCAACTCATATCACATAACCCTCATGTCAACTAATATCACATAACCCTCATATCACATAACCCTCATGTCAACTAATATCACATAACCCTCATGTCAACTCATATCACATAACCCTCATGTCAACTCATATCACATAACCCTCATGTCAACTCATATCACATAACCCTTATGTCAACTCATATCACATAACCCTCATGTCACCTCATATTACATAACCCTCATGTCAACTCATATCACATAACCCTCATATCACATAACCCTCATGTCAACTAATATCACATAGCCCTCATATCACATAACCCTCATGTCAACTCATATCACATAACCCTCATATCAACTCATATCACATAACCCTCATATCAACTCAAATCACATAACCCTCATGTCAACTAATATCACATAACCCTCATATCACATAACCCTCATGTCAACTAATATCACATAACCCTCATGTCAACTCATATCACATAACCCTCATGTCAACTCATATCACATAACCCTCATGTCAACTCATATCACATAACTCTCATGTCAACTCATATTACATAACCCTCATGTCAACTCATATCACATAACCCTCATATCACATAACCCTCATGTCAACTAATATCACATAGCCCTCATATCACATAACCCTCATGTCAACTCATATCACATAACCCTCATGTCAACTCATATCACATAACTCTCATGTCAACTCATATTACATAACCCTCATGTCAACTCATATTACATAACCCTCATGTCAATTCATATCACATAGCCCTCATATCAACTCATATCACATAACCCTCATGTCAACTCATATCACATAGCCCTCATATCAACTCATATCACATAACCCTCATGTCAACTCATATCACATAACCCTCATGTCAACTCATATCACATAGCCCTCATATCAACTCATATCACATAGCCCTCATATCACATAACCCTCATGTCAACTCATATCACATAACCCTCATGTCAACTAATATCACATAACCCTCATATCACATAACCCTCATGTCAACTAATATCACATAACCCTCATGTCAACTCATATCACATAACCCTCATGTCAACTCATATCACATAACCCTCATGTCAACTCATATCACATAACCCTTATGTCAACTCATATCACATAACCCTCATGTCAACTCATATTACATAACCCTCATGTCAACTCATATCACATAACCCTCATATCACATAACCCTCATGTCAACTAATATCACATAGCCCTCATATCACATAACCCTCATGTCAACTCATATCACATAACCCTCATGTCAACTCATATCACATAACCCTCATGTCAACTCATATTACATAACCCTCATGTCAACTCATATTACATAACCCTCACGTCAACTCATCACACATAGCCCTCATATCAACTCATATCACATAACCCTCATGTCAACTCATATCACATAGCCCTCATATCAACTCATATCACATAACCCTCATGTCAACTCATATCACATAACCCTCATGTCAACTCATATCACATAGCCCTCATATCAACTCATATCACATAGACCTCATATCACATAACCCTCATGTCAACTCATATCACATAACCCTCATGTCAACTCATATCACATAACCCTCATGTCAACTCATATCACATAACCCTCATGTCAACTCATATCACATTACCCTCATGTCAACTAATATCACATAACCCTCATGTCAACTCATATCACATAACCCTCATGTCAGCTCATATCACATACCCCTCATATCAACTCATATTACATAGCCCTCATGTCAACTCATAATACATAGCCCTCATATTACATAACCCTCATGTCAACTCATATCACATAACCCTCATGTCAACTCATATCACATAGCCCTCATATCAACTCATATCACATAGCCCTCATATCAACTCATATCACATAGCCCTCATATCACATAACCCTCATGTCAACTCATATCACATAGCCCTCATATCAACTCATATCACATAGCCCTCATATCACATAACCCTCATGTCAACTCATATCACATAACCCTCATGTCAACTAATATCACATAACCCTCATATCACATAACCCTCATGTCAACTAATATCACATAACCCTCATGTCAACTCATATCACATAACCCTCATGTCAACTCATATCACATAACCCTCATGTCAACTCATATCACATAACCCTCATGTCAACTCATATCACATAACCCTTCTGTCAACTCATATCACATAACCCTCATGTCAACTCATATTACATAACCCTCATGTCAACTCATATCACATAACCCTCATATCACATAACCCTCATGTCAACTAATATCACATAGCCCTCATATCACATAACCCTCATGTCAACTCATATCACATAACCCTCATGTCAACTCATATTACATAACCCTCATGTCAACTCATATTACATAACCCTCATGTCAACTCATATCACATAGCCCTCATATCAACTCATATCACATAACCCTCATGTCAACTCATATCACATAACCCTCATGTCAACTCATATCACATAACCCTCATGTCAACTCATATCACATAGCCCTCATATCAACTCATATCACATAGACCTCATATCACATAACCCTCATGTCAACTCATATCACATAACCCTCATGTCAACTCATATCACATAACCCTCATGTCAACTCATATCACATAACCCTCATGTCAACTCATATCACATTACCCTCATGTCAACTAATATCACATAACCCTCATGTCAACTCATATCACATAACCCTCATGTCAGCTCATATCACATAACCCTCATATCAACTCATATTACATAGCCCTCATGTCAACTCATATTACATAGCCCTCATATTACATAACCCTCATGTCAACTCATATCACATAACCCTCATGTCAACTCATATCACATAACCCTCATGTCAACTCATATCACATAGCCCTCATATCAACTCATATCACATAGCCCTCATATCACATAACCCTCATGTCAACTCATATTACATAACCCTCATGTCAACTCATATCACATAGCCCTCATGTCAACTCATATCACATAGCCCTCATATCAACTCATATCACATAGCCCTCATGTCAACTCATATCATATAAACCTCATTCAAAACAGTCAGTTTCTCATTTTGAATCATGTCACATTCAAATCACGCAACTCCTTGCATCACATCGAACTTCATTCAAATCTTTTAGATCCCTCAAGCACGTTTGTCTGGTCATTCCCAGTCAAGTCTGTCACTGTGCTCTTCCCTGCCTTACTGATGAATCTACCAGTCACATCATATGACCTGACACTAATGTCATGTGAAGAAACAGTGTGAGGCTAGCCAGACTAGCTCTGTGTCTCTCTGTGGATGAATGTCAAATGGCATCATGTTGACGTGCTAATCAAACATACTACAGAGAAGATGGAGCCATTCACATCTCACATCTAGTCCTTGTGGCAAATCACCCAGTAGACCAGTGGTCACTAACCTTTACTGAGTCAAGATCACTTTCTGAGTCAAAATGCAAGCCGAGATCTATCGCTCAGATTAAAAATAAAAAGAATAAGCATGACATTAGTCTATGTATGCAACATTAACCAATTAAAAACAGCTCTGTGGCAATGAGGCTATTAGGGTGAGGCACATGGGCTACTAACAGCTTACTACACAAAAAACACTTAGCATTACTTTCTTAGCTACAGTACACATATCTCCCTGGTATATTGCATAATTTATGCAGCAGCACACAAGACATTTTTGGACTCTCCTTGTTGTGCTGTGCGCATTTGAACAGGAAGGTGGCGTTGCAGTCCTTTGTGGGCAAATTTTGTCATCAAAATCTGGCATTCTCTGGATTTATGGTGCTGTCAAGACAACTGGGAACTTGGAATAAAACAAGGTCAAATCCTGATGACGTCAGTGATCTTCAGGTCATAGCTCTAGAAATATGCTTGAGTTCCCAAGATGGATGACCGTTCAAAACATGTTTTCCCAGTCGGATCTAGTTTTTTCCAGAGTTGTCTTGAACTCATTGAAGTCCGATTTCCCAGTTCTGCGTTAACAGTTGTTCTGAGCGCGGCAGAAATCATGCTGGATTGACAGCATGGACATTGTTGAATGTTTATCATTTAAACTTTGAAAAGAAAGACTTAAACCCAGACTTGGGACCACACACCCATTTCACTGAATAGCAGGCTAGTTATTGCTTTGCAATGCTTGTAGTTAGCCACTGATTCCCTCCAAACCACTCATTGTTGAATTTGCGATTTCCAACTTATTGTGTTTTGTTTATAGCCAATGGCCGATGAGCACAGATACATTTTATCTATAATTTATTTTCATAATTTGTTTTCATATGACAAGGATTACAAATGATTTGCCAGGAGATTGTTGACTTGATTCATGATGATGACTGATAGCCAAGATTTTTCAGATCAGTCCACTCAAAGCTACTGTAGACAAAACGTGATTTGACGTTGTTTTATCTGTGGTCAATTAATTTTTTTATTCATTTTATTTCACCCTTAATTAACCAGGTAGGCTTGTTGAGAACAAGTTGTTATTTACAACTGCGACCTGGACAAAAAAAGCAAAGCAGTGAGACAACTAATTAACTAGGAAGTCGGGGCACCAAGGAAAAATATTCAGATTACAAAGTTATCATTTCCCAAAAATAACTTTTCAGATATTTTATCTGATCAATTAGTCTTCGAATTAATGAATTATTTACTTTACCTCACCGTTAGTCTCATTCCAAACGTCGTAAATTGTTGGTTATCTCCACGAACCCAGTCTTCACTATGAGTCATCCATACATCAATTGTCTTAAAATCATTTATTTATTACTAACTAAGTAATTCACAGAAATTCATAAACAAACAAACAAACAAGGTAAATGTGGTTACATGAAATGCATGGCGGCTTGTTAGACAAAAGGGGAAGTGGGGGTCGACTAAGAAGTCACTACAGAGTGATAATTATAACAATTGAAATGCTAATCCTTTGCACAGGTACGCTCACTCATTCGGGAACAATTGCAATCAATATATATATTTACGGTCAGTGTGTCGTCTTGATCACTGGTGAAAAGTGAATTTATTTTGTAGAATTGTCCGTCTCTCTCCCTCTCTCTCTCGGTTGTGGTTAGAAGGGATTGTTCAGAGTGACATTCGTTATAGAATGGATGTTTCGGCGGTTGTCGTTCTTCGCGTTCAATGATACCGAATTCCTAGCTGCAGACTAGTAATTAATATCAAAGACTTGTTCTTATTCTGTCAGTATCGATAGTCTAAGAGTTTAACCACGTGGAATGGTTAAAAGATTCAGCAATGGTCTACACCCTTTGTCCTCCTAATGGAGAAAAACATGGTCTGCAACCTTTAGCCATCTCGTAATTGAGGTAAGCTCGGTCTGCTGATCAAAAACCCGAGTGGGGGTTTTATTCGGAAGGGCCGAAGAGGGCTGCCCCAGGATGTCTGACCCTAACTGGGCTCAGGGGCGGTCCTCTGATTTATTTCAAATCAAAAGGGAATTGTATTTTTCTTCATTAAACAGTCCAAAATCATATTACACAATTATACAAACAGTGTCATACTCACTCATTCATCTTATACAACAATTAGATGTAAACCTCATCTCTGAGGCTATTATATAAACAGCGTTATTTGTAATGTGGCCACACCGTCTCCCATGAGCTTCCCTAAGTTGTGACAAAAGGACCAGTTCGTAGCTGGATTCTTCACCGATCTTTTATACTGTCTCCGGAACATGACATTTGTTCGTACCTCAAGTTCTGTGAGGTGGAAGGATTTCCTTTGTTCTCCATGAAAATATACTCTCTCTCTACTGTGTGGCCATGTGGCAGGGTCTTCTCAGGAATTTACGACGTCTCTCTGACCACAGCAAGGGGGAGGCAGGGAGAAGGGCTATGTATAGGTTCGGTGATCTGTGAGCTGCTCTGACAGCTGGTGCTTAAAAGTTAGTGAGGGAGATATGAGTCTTCAGCTTCAGTCATTTTTGCCATTTGTTCCAGTCATTGGCAACAGAGAACTGGAAGGAAAGGCAGCCAAAGGAGGAATTGGCTTTGGGGGTGACCAGTGAACTACACCTGCTGGAGCGCGTGCCAGAGGTGGGTGCTGCTATGGTGACCAGTGAGCTGAGAAAAGGCGGGGCTTTACCTAGCAAAGACTTGTAGATGACCTGGAGCCAGTGGTTTTGGCAATAAATATGAAGGAACAAGAGCATACAGATCGCAGTGGTGAATAGTATATGGGGCTTTGGTGACAAAACGGATGACACTGTGACTGAATCCAATTTGCTGAGTAGAGTGTTGGAGGCTATTTTGTAAATGACATCGCCGAAGTCAAGGATCGGTAGGATAGTCAGTTTTACGATGGTATGTTTGGCAAAATAGATTCTAGATTTAATTTGGGCTTAATGTGAGTCTGGAAGGAGAGTTTACAGTCTAACCAGACACCTAGGTATTTGTAGATGTCCACATTTTCTAACTCAGAACTGTCCAGAGTAGTGATGCTGGACGGGCGGGCAGGTGCTGGTAGTGATTGGTTGAAGAGCACGCATTTAGTTTTACTTGCATTTAAGAGCAGTTGGAGGCCATAGAAGGAGAGTTGTATGGCATTGAAAATCATCTGGAGTGTCCAAAGAAGGACCAGAATTATACAGAATTGTCTGCGTAGAGGTGGATCAGAGAATCACCAGCAGCAAGAGCGACATCATTGATGTATACAGAGAAAAGAGTCGGACCGAGAATTGAACCCTGTTGCAACCCATAGAGACTGCCAGAGGTCCGGACAACAGGCCCTCCAATTTGCCACACTGAACTCTGTCTGAGAAGTGACCACGAGCCTTCTTGGATGGGCACTTCTAATATAACAAAGGGGTTTGAATTTTCTAGCTCTACCCTTAGATTTGGTGGTGACATAGTGTCCCCATGAGTGACAGAACACTGAGCCAATCACGACACAACTAGAGAGCATTACCAACCTCGACACTCTGTGTTTTCCCCTGGCTGCCCCACCACAGAAAGCACTGAGCTGGGCTGAAACACCTGCATTTTGGAGCTGCCTTACTCAAGAAAGCAAAAAAGCGATAATGTTTGTATGCGGCTTTATTAACTAAAACCGCATACAAACTTAACTAATTAATTATTGATTATTTATTTTATTTATTAGCTAGACAGCCATTTTCAAGTCTTGACATAGATTTTCAAGCTGATTTAAGTCAAAACTGTTAATAGGCCACTCAGGAATATTCAATGTCATCTTGGTAAGCAACTCCAGTGTATGTTTGGCCTTGTGTTTTAGGTTATTGTTCTGCTGAAAGGTGAATTTGTCTCCCAATGTCTGTTGGAAAGCAGACTGAACCAGGTTTTCTTCTTAGATTTTGTCAGTGATTAGCTCTATTTCGTTTACTTTGGGTCCTAAAAAACTCCCTAGTCCTTGCCGATGACAAGCATACCCATAACATGATGCAGACACCACCATGATTAAAAATATAAAGAGTGTTACTCAGTCACGTGTTGTGTTGGATTTTCCCAAAACATTTCTATTCAGGACATAAAGTTAATTTCTTTGCCACATTTTTTGAAGTTTTCCTTTAAAGACTTATTACAAACAGGATGCTTGTTTTGAAATATTTGGATTATTTACAAGCTTACTTATTTTCACTAGGTTAGTATAATGGAGTAACCACAATGTTGTGGATCCATCCTCAGTTTTCTCCTAT
>NC_034187.2:35904843-35941569 GCF_002021735.2 Oncorhynchus kisutch
AGGGAATAGCCTACTGGCCCTTTTCAATAGCAGATAAATGATTAGTGTTTGGAAAGTTATGTCAAGTAATAGTGTTGGGTAACCAATTGCCATGCATTCCAATCGATCATTATCTCCCTACACAGGTAATGAAGTAGTCAGGGCGTCCGTGCTCTCAACAGCCTCATCCACTGGACTGTCCTTACCTCACCCAGGCTTCCAGCGAGCCAGCTACCATGTCACCTGACAACCACAAACCAGCTACATAGTGTCTCCTGTGCTCTCCCCCGGGGTCACTTTAGCTTAGAGAAATCTGCATTTTCAAAACACAGACAATTTATTTCAACAATTTCACCTGAGTTTTATTTGAAAGGCAGCAATTATTATTTATTTAAATAGAGTGATAAAAGGGAGTGCAACTCTAGTATTGCTTCACCAAAAAAATATGAATACAAAACATTCAGCAAATAGCTTCGCTTTCATCTGACGAAAACAGAAGTGCAACGCTATTTAACTAGAAGCCACACAAGTAAATTAGCTTACATTAAAATAGCAAGGTATTTTTTAGAAAGACAATGCATGGCCATCATAATTATTTTATTTACCATACATAGAAAGAAGCCAGCTACATTTCCTAATGTTTTGCTTGAAGTTAATCGTTAAGCATTTTAACTTGCTAAAAACATCAGAGGAAAGTGACCATTGCCTCATCCTGTCTGCCATCAGAGTGCCGTCTGCTGATCGAAAGCATGTTCGTGAATACAGGAACGGTCTGAAGGCCAGAGTTCTCATCCGATCTGAGAAGTGCAACTAATACACAACATTTGTCAAAAGCCAAGCAGATATTTGAAAAATGGAGCGTTTAATCTTCTGAATTCCATTTTTCTACATGAAAACACAGAATTCTGAGTTAACACTACCCCTATTACAAAACCATGACCATAACACTACCACACCATCACACCACCACACCATCAAATCAAATTTCAAATCAAATTTATTTATATAGCCCTTCGTACATCAGCTGATATCTCAAAGTGCTGTACAGAAACCCAGCCTAAAACCCCAAACAGCAAGCAATGCAGGTGGAGAAGCACGGTGGCTAGGAAAAACTCCCTAGAAAGGCCAATACCTAGGAAGAAACCTAGAGAGGAACCAGGCTATGTGGGGTGGCCAGTCCTCTTCTGGCTGTGCCGGGTGGAGATTATAACAGAACATGGTCAAGATGTTCAATGTTCATAAATGACCAGCATGGTCGAATAATAATAAGGCAGAACAGTTGAAACTAGAGCAGCAGCACAGTCAGGTGGAAGTTGAAACTGGAGCAGCAGCATGGCCAGGTAGACTGGGGACAGCAAGGAGTCATCATGTCAGGTAGTCCTGGGGCATGGTCCTAGGGCTCAGGTCAGTTTGAAACTGGAACAGCAGCATGGCCAGGTGGACTGGGGACAGCAAGGAGTCATCATGTCAGGTAGTCCTGGGGCATGGTCCTAGGGCTCAGGTCCTCCGAGAGAGAGAAAGAAAGAGAGAAGGAGAGAATTAGAGAACGCACACTTAGATTCACACAGGACACCGAATAGGACAGGAGAAGTACTCCAGATATAACAAACTGACCCCAGCCCCCCGACACATAAACTACTGCAGCATAAATACTGGAGGCTGAGACAGGAGGGGTCAGGAGACACTGTGGCCCCATCCGAGGACACCCCCGGACAGGGCCAAACAGGAACACAAACACCATGACCATAACACTAGCACAACATAACACTACCCCACCATAACACTACCACACCATGACCATTACACTACCACACCATCACACCACCACACCATGACCATAACACTACCACAACATAACACCACCACACCATGACCATAACACTACCACACCATCACACCACCACACCATGACCATAACACTACAACACCATAACACTACCACACCATGACCATAACACTACCACACCATGACCATAACACTACCACACCATAACACTACAACACCATGACCATAACACTACCACACCATAACCATAACACTACAACACCATGACCATAACACTACCACACCATGACCATAACACTACCACACCGTGACCATAACACTACCACACCATGACCATAACACTACAACACCATGACCATAACACTACCACACCATGACCATAACACTACAACACCATGACCATAACACTACAACATCATAACCATAACACTACCACACCATGACCATAACACTACAACACCAGGACAATAACACTACAACACCCTAACACTACCACACCATGACCATAACACTACCACACCATGACCATAACACTACAACACCATGACCATAACACTACAACACCATGACCATAACACTACCACACCATGACCATAACACTACAACACCATGACCATAACACTACAACATCATAACCATAACACTACTACACCATGACCATAACACTACAACACCAGGACAATAACACTACAACACCCTAACACTACCACACCATGACCATAACACTACCACACCATGACCATAACACTACAACACCATGACCATAACACTACAACACCATGACCATAACACTACCACACCATGGCACTACCACACCATAACACTACCACACCATGACCAAACACTACAACCCCATGACCATAACACAACAACACCATGACCATAACACTACAACACCATGACCATAACACTACCACACCATGACCATAACACTACCACACCATAACACTACCACACCATGACCATAACACTACCACACCATAACACTACAACACCATGACCATAACACTACCATACCATGATCGTAACACTACAACACCATGAGCATAACACTACAACACCATGGCAATAACACTACCACACCATGACCGTAACACTACAACACCATGTCTATAACACTACAACACCATGACGATAACACTACCACACCATGACCGTTACACCTCAACACCATGACCATAACACTACCACACCATGACCGTAACACCTCAACACCATGACCGTAACACTACCACACCACACCATGACCATAACACTACCACACCATGACCATAACACCTCAACACCATGACCATAACACTACAACACCATGACCATTTCACTATAACACCATGACCATAACACTACCACACCATGACCATAACAATACAACACCATGACCATAACACTGACACACCATGACCATAACACTACAGCACCATGACCGTAACACTACAACACCATGACCATACCACTACAACACCATGACCATAACACTACCACACCATGACCATAACACTACCACAAACATGATCGTAACACTACCACACCATGACCATAACACCTCAACACCATGACCATAACACTACAACACCATGACCATAACACTACAACACCATGACCATAACACCTCAACACCATGACCATAACACTACAACACCATGACCATAACACTACAACACCATGACCATAACACTACAACACCATGACCATAACACTACCACACCATGATCGTAAAACCGCAACACCATGACCATAACGCTACCACACCATGACGATAACACCTCAACACCATGACCATAACACTACAACACCATGACAATAACACTACAACACCATGACCATAACACTACCACACCATGATCGTAATACCTCAACACCCTGACCGTAAGACTACCACACCACACCATGACCATAACACTACAACACCATGACCATAACACTACCACACCATGGCACTACCACACCATAACACTACCACACCATGACCAAACACTACAACCCCATGACCATAACACAACAACACCATGACCATAACACTACAACACCATGACCATAACACTACCACACCATGACCATAACACTACCACACCATAACACTACCACACCATGACCATAACACTACCACACCATAACACTACAACACCATGACCATAACACTACCATACCATGATCGTAACACTACAACACCATGAGCATAACACTACAACACCATGGCAATAACACTACCACACCATGACCGTAACACTACAACACCATGTCTATAACACTACAACACCATGACGATAACACTACCACACCATGACCGTTACACCTCAACACCATGACCATAACACTACCACACCATGACCGTAACACCTCAACACCATGACCGTAACACTACCACACCACACCATGACCATAACACTACCACACCATGACCATAACACCTCAACACCATGACCATAACACTACAACACCATGACCATTTCACTATAACACCATGACCATAACACTACCACACCATGACCATAACAATACAACACCATGACCATAACACTGACACACCATGACCATAACACTACAGCACCATGACCGTAACACTACAACACCATGACCATACCACTACAACACCATGACCATAACACTACCACACCATGACCATAACACTACCACAAACATGATCGTAACACTACCACACCATGACCATAACACCTCAACACCATGACCATAACACTACAACACCATGACCATAACACTACAACACCATGACCATAACACTACAACACCATGACAATAACACTACCACACCATGACCATAACAATACAACACCATGACCATAACACTGACACACCATGACCATAACACTACAGCACCATGACCGTAACACTACAACACCATGACCATACCACTACAACACCATGACCATAACACTACCACACCATGACCATAACACTACCACAAACATGATCGTAACACTACCACACCATGACCATAACACCTCAACACCATGACCATAACACTACAACACCATGACCATAACACTACAACACCATGACCATAACACTACAACACCATGACCATAACACTACCACACCATGATCGTAAAACCGCAACACCATGACCATAACGCTACCACACCATGACGATAACACCTCAACACCATGACCATAACACTACAACACCATGACAATAACACTACAACACCATGACCATAACACTACCACACCATGATCGTAACACCTCAACACCATGACCGTAAGACTACCACACCACACCATGACCATAACACTACAACACCATGACCATAACACTACCACACCATGACCATAACACTACCACACCATAACACTACCACACCATGACCATAACACTACCACACCATAACACTACAACACCATGACCATAACACTACCATACCATGATCGTAACACTACAACACCATGAGCATAACACTACAACACCATGGCAATAACACTACCACACCATGACCGTAACACTACAACACCATGTCTATAACACTACAACACCATGACGATAACACTACCACACCATGACCGTTACACCTCAACACCATGACCATAACACTACCACACCATGACCGTAACACCTCAACACCATGACCGTAACACTACCACACCACACCATGACCATAACACTACCACACCATGACCATAACACCTCAACACCATGACCATAACACTACAACACCATGACCATTTCACTATAACACCATGACCATAACACTACCACACCATGACCATAACAATACAACACCATGACCATAACACAGACACACCATGACCATAACACTACAGCACCATGACCGTAACACTACAACACCATGACCATACCACTACAACACCATGACCATAACACTACCACACCATGACCATAACACTACCACAAACATGATCGTAACACTACCACACCATGACCATAACACCTCAACACCATGACCATAACACTACAACACCATGACCATAACACTACAACACCATGACCATAACACTACAACACCATGACAATAACACTACAACACCATGACCATAACACTACCACACCATGATCGTAACACCTCAACACCATGACCGTAAGACTACCACACCACACCATGACCATAACACTACCACACCATGACCATAACACTACAACACCATGACCATAACACTACCACACCATGACCATAACACTACCACACCATAACACTACCACACCATGACCATAACACTACAACACCATGACCATAACACTACAACACCATGACCATAACACTACAACACCATGACCATAACACTACAACACCATGACAATAACACTACAACACCATGACCATAACACTACCACACCATGATCGTAACACCTCAACACCATGACCGTAAGACTACCACACCACACCATGACCATAACACTACCACACCATGACCATAACACTACAACACCATGACCATAACACTACAACACCATGACCATAACACTACAACACCATGACAATAACACTACAACACCATGACCATAACACTACCACACCATGATCGTAACACCTCAACACCATGACCGTAAGACTACCACACCACACCATGACCATAACACTACCACACCATGATCGTAAACCGCAACACCATGACCATAACGCTACCACACCATGACGATAACACCTCAACACCATGACCATAACACTACAACACCATGACAATAACACTACAACACCATGACCATAACACTACCACACCATGATCATAACACCTCAACACCATGACCGTAAGACTACCACACCACACCATGACCATAACACTACCACACCATGACCATAACACTACCACACCATGACCATAACACTACCACACCATGACCATAACACTACAACACCATGACCATAACACTACAACACCATGACCATAACACTACCACACCATGGCACTACCACACCATGACCAAAACACTACCACACCATAACACTACCACACCATGACCAAACACTACAACCCCATGACCATAACACAACAACACCATGACCATAACACTACAACACCATGACCATAACACTACCACACCATGACCATAACACTACCACACCATAACACTACCACACCATGACCATAACACTACCACACCATAACACTACAACACCATGACCATAACACTACCATACCATGATCGTAACACTACAACACCATGAGCATAACACTACAACACCATGGCAATAACAATACCACACCATGACCGTAACACTACAACACCATGTCTATAACACTACAACACCATGACGATAACACTACCACACCATGACCGTTACACCTCAACACCATGACCATAACACTACCACACCATGACCGTAACACCTCAACACCATGACCGTAACACTACCACACCACACCATGACCATAACACTACCACACCATGACCATAACACCTCAACACCATGACCATAACACTACAACACCATGACCATTTCACTATAACACCATGACCATAACACTACCACACCATGACCATAACAATACAACACCATGACCATAACACTGACACACCATGACCATAACACTACAGCACCATGACCGTAACACTACAACACCATGACCATACCACTACAACACCATGACCATAACACTACCACACCATGACCATAACACTACCACAACATGATCGTAACACTACCACACCATGACCATAACACCTCAACACCATGACCATAACACTACAACACCATGACCATAACACTACAACACCATGACCATAACACTACAACACCATGACCATAACACTACCACACCATGATCGTAAAACCGCAACACCATGACCATAACGCTACCACACCATGACGATAACACCTCAACACCATGACCATAACACTACAACACCATGACAATAACACTACAACACCATGACCATAACACTACCACACCGTGATCGTAACACCTCAACACCATGACCGTAAGACTACCACACCACACCATGACCATAACACTACCACACCATGACCATAACACTACCACACCATGACGATAACACTACCACACCATGACCGTTACACCTCAACACCATGACCATAACACTACCACACCATGACCGTAACACCTCAACACCATGACCGTAACACTACCACACCACACCATGACCATAACACTACCACACCATGACCATAACACCTCAACACCATGACCATAACACTACAACACCATGACCATTTCACTATAACACCATGACCATAACACTACCACACCATGACCATAACAATACAACACCATGACCATAACACTGACACACCATGACCATAACACTACAGCACCATGACCGTAACACTACAACACCATGACCATACCACTACAACACCATGACCATAACACTACCCACACCATGACCATAACACTACCACAAACATGATCGTAACACTACCACACCATGACCATAACACCTCAACACCAAGACCATAACACTACAACACCATGACCATAACACTACAACACCATGACCATAACACTACAACACCATGACAATAACACTACAACACCATGACCATAACACTACCACACCATGATCGTAACACCTCAACACCATGACCGTAAGACTACCACACCACACCATGACCATAACACTACCACACCATGACCATAACACTACAACACCATGACCATAACACTACCACACCATGACCATAACACTACCACACCATAACACTACCACACCATGACCATAACACTACAACACCATGACCATAACACTACAACACCATGACCATAACACTACAACACCATGACCATAACACTACAACACCATGACAATAACACTACAACACCATGACCATAACACTACCACACCATGATCGTAACACCTCAACACCATGACCGTAAGACTACCACACCACACCATGACCATAACACTACCACACCATGACCATAACACTACAACACCATGACCATAACACTACAACACCATGACCATAACACTACAACACCATGACAATAACACTACAACACCATGACCATAACACTACCACACCATGATCGTAACACCTCAACACCATGACCGTAAGACTACCACACCACACCATGACCATAACACTACCCACACCATGCTCGTAAAACCGCAACACCATGACCCAAAACGCTACCACACCATGACGATAACACCTCAACACCATGACCATAACACTACAACACCATGACAATAACACTACAACACCATGACCATAACACTACCACACCATGATCGTAACACCTCAACACCATGACCGTAAGACTACCACACCACACCATGACCATAACACTACCACACCATGACCATAACACTACCACACCATGACCATAACACTACCACACCATGACCATAACACTACAACACCATGACCATAACACTACAACACCATGACCATAACACTACCACACCATGGCACTACCACACCATGACCAAAACACTACCACACCATAACACTACCACACCATGACCAAACACTACAACCCCATGACCATAACACAACAACACCATGACCATAACACTACAACACCATGACCATAACACTACCACACCATGACCATAACACTACCACACCATGACCATAACACTACCACACCATAACACTACAACACCATGACCATAACACTACCATACCATGATCGTAACACTACAACACCATGAGCATAACACTACAACACCATGGCAATAACAATACCACACCATGGACCGTAACACTACAACACCATGTCTATAACACTACAACACCATGACGATAACACTACCACCCCATGACCGTTACACCTCAACACCATGACCATAACACTACCACACCATGACCGTAACACCTCAACACCATGACCGTAACACTACCACACCACACCATGACCATAACACTACCACACCATGACCATAACACTACCACACCATGACCATAACACTACCACACCATGACCATAACACTACAACACCATGACCATAACACTACAACACCATGACCATAACACTACCACACCATGATCGTAACACCTCAACACCATGACCGTAAGACTACCACACCACACATGACCATAACAACTACCACACCATGACCATAACACTACCACACCATGACCATAACACTACCACACCATGACCATAACACTACCACACCATGACCATAACACTACAACACCATGACCATAACACTACAACACCATGACCATAACACTACCACACCATGGCACTACCACAACCATGACCAAAACACTACCACACCATAACACTACCACACCATGACCAAACACTACAACCCCATGACCATAACACAACAACACCATGACCATAACACTACAACACCATGACCATAACACTACCACACCATGACCATAACACTACCACACCATAACACTACCACACCATGACCATAACACTACCACACCATAACACTACAACACCATGACCATAAACACTACCATACCATGATCGTAACACTACAACACCATGAGCATAACACTACAACACCATGGCAATAACAATACCACACCATGACGTAACACTACAACACCATGTCTATAACACTACACACACCATGACGATAACACTACCACACCATGACCGTTACACCTCAACACCATGACCATAACACTACCACACCATGACCGTAACACCTCAACACCATGACCGTAACACTACCACACCACACCATGACCATAACACTACCACACCATGACCATAACACCTCAACACCATGACCATAACACTACAACACCATGACCATTTCACTATAACACCATGACCATAACACTACCCACACCATGACCATAACAATACAACACCATGACCATAACACTGACACACCATGACCATAACACTACAGCACCATGACCGTAACACTACAACACCATGACCATACCACTACAACACCATGACCATAACACTACCACACCATGACCATAACACTACCACAACATGATCGTAACACTACCACACCATGACCATAACACCTCAACACCCATGACCATAACACTACAACACCATGACCATAACACTACAACACCATGACCATAACACTACCAACACCATGACCATAACACTACCACACCATGATCGTAAAACCGCAACACCATGACCATAACGCTACCACACCATGACGATAACACCTCAACACCATGACCATAACACTACAACACCATGACAATAACACTACAACACCATGACCATAACACTACCACACCGTGATCGTAACACCTCAACACCATGACCGTAAGACTACCACACACACCATGACCATAACACTACCACACCATGACCATAACACTACCACACCATGACGATAACACTACCACACCATGACCGTTACACCTCAACACCATGACCATAACACTACCACACCATGACCGTAACACCTCAACACCATGACCGTAACACTACCACACCACACCATGACCATAACACTACCACACCATGACCATAACACCTCAACACCATGACCATAACACTACAACACCATGGACCATTTCACTATAACACCATGACCATAACACTACCACACCATGACCATAACAATACAACACCATGACCATAACACTGACACACCATGACCATAACACTACAGCACCATGACCGTAACACTACAACACCATGACCCATACCACTACAACACCATGACATAACACCTACCACAACATGACCATAAACACTACCACAAACATGATCGTAACACTACCACAACCATGACCATACACACCTCAACACCAAGACCATAGCACTACAAAAACCATGACCATAACACTACAACACCATGACCATAACACTACAACACCATGACAATACACTACAACACCATGACCATAACACTACCACACCCATGATCGTAACACCTCAACACCATGACCGTAAGACTACCACACCACACCATGACCATAACACTACCACACCATGACCATAACACTACAACACCATGACCATAAACACTACCACAACCATGACCATAACACTACCACACCATAACACTACCACACCATGACCATAACACTACAACACCGATGACCATAACACTACAACACCATGACCATAACACTACAACACACCATGACCATAACACTACAACACCATGACAATAACAACCTACAACACCCATGACCATAAACACTACCACACCATGATCTTAACACCTCAACACATGACCGTAAGACTACCACCACCACACCATGACCATAACACTACCACACCATGACCATAACACTACAACACCATGACCATAACACTACAACACCATGACCATAACACTACAACACCATGACAATAACACTACAAACACCATGACCATAACACTTACCACACCATGATCGTAACACACACATCAACACCATGACCCGTAAGACTACCACACCACACCATGACCATAACCACTGACCCACACCATGCTCGTAAAACCGCAACACCATGACCAAAACGCTACCACACCATGACGATAAACACCTCAACACCATGACCATAACACTACAACCCCATGACATAACACTACAACACCATGACCATAACACTACCACAACCATGATCGTAACACCTCAACACATGACCGTAAGACTACCAACCACACCATGACCATAACACTACCACACCATGACCATAACACTACCACACCATGACCATAAAACACTACCACACCATGACCATAACACTACAAACACCATGACCATAAACACTACAACACCATGACCATAACACTACCACACCATGGCACTACCACACCATGACCCAAAAACTACCACACCATAACACTACCACACCATGACCAAACACTACAACCCCATGACCATAACACAACAACACCATGACCATAACACTACAAACACCATGACCATAAACACTACCACACCATGACCATAACACTACCACACCATGACCATAACACTACCACACCATAACACTACAACACCATGACCATAACACTACCATACCATGATCGTAACACTACAACACCATGAGCATAACACTACAAACACCATGGCAATAACAATACCACACCATGACCGTAACACTACAACACCATGTCTATAAACACTACAACACCATGACGATAACACTACCACCCCCTGACCGTTTACACCTCAACACCTGACCATAACACTACCACACCTGACCGTAACACCTCAACACCATGACCGTAACACTACCACACCACACCATGACCATAACACTACCACACCATGACCATAACACTACCACACCATGACCATAACACTACCACACCATGACCATAACACTACACACACCATGACCATAACACTACAACACCATGACCATAACACTACCACACCATGATCGTAACACCTCAACACCATGACCGTAAGACTACCACACCACACCATGACCATAACACTACCACACCATGACCATAAACACTACCACACCATGACCATAACACTACCACACCATGACCATAAACACTACCACACCATGACCATAACACTACAACACCATGACCATAACACTACAACACCATGACCATAACACTACCACACCATGGCACTACCACACCATGACCAAAAACACTACCACACCATAACACTACCACACCATGACCAAACACTACAACCCCAATGACCATAACACAACAACACCATGACCATAACACTACACAACCATGACCATAACACTACCACACCATGACCATAACACTACCACACCATAACACTACCACACCATGACCATAACAACTACCACACCATAAACACTACAACACCATGACCATAACACTACCATACCATGATCGTAACACTACACACCATGAGCATAACACTACAACACCATGGCAATAACAATACCACACCATGACCGTAACAACTACAACACCATGTCTATAACACTACAACACCATGACGATAACACTTACCACACCATGACCGTTACAACCTCAACACCATGACCATAACACTACCACACCATGACCGTAACACCTCAAACCACCATGACCGTAACACTACCACACCACACCATGACCATAACACTACCCACACCATGACCATAACACCTCAACACCATGACCATAACACTACAACACCATGACCATTTCACTATAACACCATGACCATAACACTACCACACCATGACCATAACAATACAACACCATGACCATAACACTGACACACCATGACCATAACACTACAGCACCATGACCGTAACACTACAACACCATGACCATACCACTACAACACCATGACCATAACACTACCACACCATGACCATAACACTACCACAACATGATCGTAACACTACCACACCCTGACCATAACACCTCAACACCATGACCATAACACTACAACACCATGACCATAACACTACAACACCATGACCATAACACTACAACACCATGACCATAACACTACCACACCATGATCGTAACAACCGCAACACCATGACCATAACGCTACCACACCATGACGATAACACCTCAACACCATGACCATAACACTACAAACACCATGACAATAACACTACAACACCATGACCATAACACTACCACACCGTGATCGTAACACCTCAACACCATGACCGTAAGACTACCACACCACACCATGACCATAACACTACCACACCATGACCATAACACTTACCCACACCATGACGATAACACTACCACACCATGACCGTTACACCTCACACCATGACCATAACACTACCCACACCATGACCGTAACACCTCAACACCATGACCGTAACACTACCACACCACACCATGACCATAACACTACCACACCATGACCATAACACCTCAACACCATGACCATAACACTACAACACCATGACCATTTCACTATAACACCATGACCATAAACACTACCACACCATGACCATAACAATACAACACCATGACCATAACACTGACACACCCATGACCATAACACTACAGCACCATGACCGTAACACTACAACACCATGACCATACCACTACAACACCATGACCATAACACTACCACACCATGACCATAACACTACCACAAACATGATCGTAACACTACCACACCATGACCATAACACCTCAACACCATGACCATAACACTACAACACCATGACCATAACACTACAACACCATGACAATAACACTACAACACCATGACCATAACACTACCACACCTGATCGTAACACCTCAACACCATGACCGTAAGGACTACCACACCACACCATGACCATAACACTACCACACCATACCATAACACTACAACACCATGACCATAACACTACCACACCATGACCATAACACTACCACACCATAACACTACCACACCATGACCATAACACTACAACACCATGACCCATAACCACTACAACACCATGACCATAACACTACAACACCATGACATAACACTACAACACCATGACAATAACACTACAACACCATGACCATAACACTACCACACCATGATCGTAACACCTCAACACCATGACCGTAAGACTACCACACCACCCATGACCATAACACTACACACCATGACCATAACACTACAACACCATGACATAACACTACAACACCATGACCATAACACTACAACACCATGACCAATAACACTTACAACACCATGACCATCCACTACCCACACCATGATCGTTAACACCTCAACACCATGACCGTAAGACTACCACACCACACCTATGACCCATAACAACATACCACGCCATGATCGTAAAACCGCAACACCATGACCATAACGCTACCACCACCATGACGATAACACCTCAACACCATGACCATAACACTTTACAAAACCATGACAATAACACCTTACAACACCCATGACCATAACACTAAAACACACCATGATCGTAAACACCCTCAACACCATGGACCGTAAGACTACCCACAACACACCATGACCATAACACTACACACCAGACCATAACACTACCACACCCATGACATAACACTACCACACCATGACCATTAACACACAACACCATGACCATAACACCTACAACACATGACCATAACCACTACCACACCAGTGGCCACTACACACCAGACCCAAAACACTACCACACCATAACACTACCACCACCATGACCAAACACTAACAACCCCATGACCATAACACAACAACACCATGACCATAACACTACAACACCATGACCATAACACTACCACACCATGACCATAACACTACCACACATGACCATAACACTACCACACCATGACCATAACACTACCACACCATAACACTACAACACCATGACCATAACACTACCATACCATGAATCGTAACACAACAACACCATGAGCATAACACTTACAACACCATGGCAATAACACTACCACACCATGACCGTAACACTACAAACACCATGTCTATAACACTACAACACCATGACGATAACACTACCCACACCATGACCGTTACCAACCTCAACACCATGACCATAGACACTACCACACCATGACCGTAACACCTCAACACCATGACCGGTAACACTACCACACCACACCATGACCATAACACTACCACACCATGACCATAACACCTCAACACCATGACCATAACACTACAACACCCATGACCATTTCACTATAACACCATGACCATAACACTACCCACACCATGACCATAACAATACAACACCATGACCATAACACTGACACACCATGACCATAACACTACAGCACCATGACCGTAACACTACAACACCATGACCATACCACTACAAACACCATGACCATAACACTACACAACCATGACCATAACACTACCCACACATGATCGTAACACTACCACACCATGACCATAACACCCTCAACACCATGACCATAACACTACAACACCATGACCATAACACTACAACACCATGACCATAACACTACCACACCATGATCGTAAAACCGCAACACCATGACCATAACGCTACCACACCATGACGATAACACCCTCAACACCATGACCATATCACTACAACACCATGACCATAACACTACAACACCATGACCATAACACTACCACACCATGATCGTAACACCTCAACACCATGACCATAAGACTACCACACCACACCATGACCATAACACTACCACACCATAACCATAACACCTAAACACCATGACCATAACACTACCACACCATGACCATAACACTACCACACCATAACACTACCACACCAGACCATAACACTACCACACCATAACACTACAACACCATGACCATAACACTACCATACCATGATCGTAACACTACAACACCATGAGCATAACACTACAACACCATGGCAATAACACTACCACACCATGACCGTAACACTACAACACCATGTCTATAACACTACAACACCATGACGATAACACTACCACACCATGACCGTTACACCTCAACACCATGACCCATAACACTACCACACCATGACCGTAACACCTCAACACCATGACCGTAACACTACCACACCACACCATGACCATAACACTACCACACCATGACCATAACACCTCAACACCATGACCATAACACTACAACACCATGACCATTTCACTATAAAACCATGACCATAACACTACCACACCATGACCATAACAATACAACACCATGACCATAACACTGACACACCATGACCATAACACTACAGCACCGATGACCGTAACACTACAACACCATGACCATACCAATACAAACACCATGACCATAACACTACCACACCATGACCATAACACTACCACAAACATGATCGTAACACTACCACACCATGGACCATAACACCTCAACACCATGACCATAACACTACAACACCATGACCATAACACTACAACACCATGACCATAAACACTACCACACCATGATCGTAAAACCGCAACACCATGACCATAACGCTACCACACCATGACCATAACACCTCAACACCATGACCATAACACTACAACACCATGACCATAACACTACAACACCATGACCATAACACTACCACACCATGATCGTAAAACCGCAACACCATGACCATAACTCTACCACACCATGACGATTACACTACAACACCATGACCATAACACTACCACACCATAACACTACCACACCATGACCATAACACTACAACCACCATGACCATAACACTGACACACCATGACCATAACACTACAGCACCATGACCATAACACTACCACACCATGCCATAACACTGACACACCATGACCATAACACTACCACACCATGACCATAACACTACAACACCATGACGATAACACTACCACACCATGACCGTAACACCTCAACCCCATGACCATAACACTACCCACCATGACCGTAACACCTCAACACCATGACCGTAACACTACCACACCACACCATGACCATAACACTACCACACCATGACCATAACACTACCACACCATGACCATAACACTACCACACCATGACCATAACACTACAACACCATGACCATAACACTACCACACCATGACCATAACACTACAACACCATGACCAAACACTACAACACCATAACCATAACACTACCACACCATGACCATAACACTACAACACCAGGACAATAACACTACATCACCCTAACACTACCTACACCACCATGAACCACATAACCAGCTACCCCAGCCATGACCATAACACTTACCACACCATGACCATAACACTACAACACCATGACCAAACACTACCACACCATGACCATAACACTACAACACCATGACCATAACACTACCACACCATGACCATAACACTACCACACCATAACACTACCACACCATGACCATAACACTACCACACCATAACACTACAACACCATGACCATAACAACTACCATACCATGATCGTAAACAACAACACCATGAGCATAAACACTACAACCACCATGGCAATAACACTACCACACCATGACCGTAACACTACAACACCATGTCTATAACACTACAACACCATGACGATAACACTAACCACACCATGACCGTTACACCTCAACACCCATGACCATAACACTACCCACACCATGACCGTAACACTACCACACCACACCATGACCATAAACACTACCACACCATGACCATAACACCTCAACACCATGACCATAACACTACAACACCATGACCATTTCACTATAACACCATGACCATAACACTACCACACCATGACCATAACAATACAACACCATGACCATAACACTGACACACCATGACCATAACACTACAGCACCATGACCGTAACACTACAACACCATGACCATACCACTACAACACCATGACCATAACACTACCACACCATGACCATAACACTACCACAACATGATCGTAACACTACCACACCATGACCATAACACCTCAACACCATGACCATAACACTACAACACCATGACCATAACACTACAACACCATGACCATAACACTACCACACCATGATCGTAAAACCGCAACACCATGACCATAACGCTACCACACCATGACGATAACACCTCAACACCATGACCATAACACTACAACACCATGACCATAACACTACAACACCATGACCATAACACTACCACACCATGATCGTAACACCTCAACACCATGACCGTAAGACTACCACACAAACACCATGACCATAACACTACCACACCATAACCATAACACCTAAACACCATGACCATAACACTACAAACCATGACCATAACACTACCACACAATGACCATAACACTGACACACCATGACCATAACACTACCACACCATGACCATAACACTACCACACCATGACCATAACTCTACCACACCATGACCATTACACTACCACACCATCACACCACCACACCATGACCATAACACTACCACAACATAACACCACCACACCATGGACCATAACACTACCACACCATCACACCACCACACCATGACCATAACACTACAACACCATGGCCATAACACTACCACACCATAACACTACACACCATGACCATAACACTACCCACACCATGACCATAACACTACCACAACATAACACCACCACACCATGACCATAACACTACCACACCATCACACCACCACACCATGACCATAACACTACAACACCATGGCCATAACACTACCACACCATAACACTACAACACCATGACCATAACACTACCCACACCATGACCATAACACTACAACACCATGACCATAACACTACCACACCATGACCATAACACTACCACACCATGACCATAACACTACCACACCATGACCATAACACTACCACACCATGACCATAACACTACCACACCATGACCATTACACTACCACACCATGACCATAACACTACAACACCATGACCATAACACTACAACACCATGACCATAACACTACCACACAATGGCACTACCACACCATGACCAAAAACCTACCACACCATAACACTACCACTCCATGACCAAACACTACAACCCCATGACCATAACACAACAACACCATGACCATAACACTACAACACCATGACCATAACACTACCACACCATAACACTACCACACCATGACCATAACACTACCACACCATAACACTACCACACCATGACCATAACACTACCACACCATAACACTACAACACCATGACCATAACACTACCATACCATGATCGTAACACTACAACACCATGAGCATAACACTACAACACCATGGCAATAACACTACCACACCATGACCGTAACACTACAACACCATGTCTATAACACTACAACACCATGACGATAACACTACCACACCATGACCGTTACACCTCAACACCATGACCATAACACTACCACACCATGACCGTAACACCTCAACACCATGACCGTAACACTACCACACCACACCATGACCATAACACTACCACACCATGACCATAACACCTCAACACCATGACCATAACACTACAACACCATGACCATTTCACTATAACACCATATACCATAACACTACCACACCATGACCATAACAATACAACACCATGACCATAACACTGACACACCATGACCATAACACTACAGCACCATGACCATAACACTACCACAACATGATCGTAACACTACCACACCATGACCATAACACCTCAACACCATGACCATAACACTACAACACCATGACCATAACACTACAACACCATGACCATAACACTACCACACCATGACCATAACACCTCAACACCATGACCATAACACTACAACACCATGACCGTAACGCTACCACACCATGACCATAACACTACCACACCATGACCATAACACTACCACACCATGACCATAATACCTCAACACCATGACCATAACACTACAACACCATGACCGTAACGCTACCACACCATGACCATAACACTACCACACCATGACCACAACACTACCACACCATGAATGTAACACCTCAACACCATGACCTTAAGACTACCACACCACACCATGACCATAACACTACCACACCATAACCATAACACCTAAACACCATGACCATAACACCTAAACACCATGACCATAACACTACCACACCATGAACATCACACTACAACACCATGACCATAACACTGACACACCATGACCATAACACTACAGCACCATGACCGTAACTTCATCCAAGGTGGCATAGCAGTTCAGACGTCTTTTGTCCTCGTCTTGTCGTGTCCTGTATATATATATATTTACAACTTTTTCACATACATTTTATTTTTCATCAACTCATCTTCAAAACACTCTCCTGCAACCCGCCTCACCAATGTATATTTATAAAAAAGTATTATTTACCTCAGATCTGTAATCCTCCAAGAAGCTAGCCAGAAACTCCAAGAAGCTAGCCTGAAACTAGCCAGAAGCTAATCCAGAAGCTAGTTCAGAAGCTAGTTAGCTCCTTTACTGGCAAATCGTTAGTATTCAGCTAACCACGGTTTGTGGTCATCAGCTATCCTTTAGCTCGAAAATCTATCGCCAGTTCTGTACGGCGCAGCGCGGCTCGGAACGGAACATACCGGACCAATTTTTCTCTCCATGTCCCTGGATTTCGACTGCTCTCTGGACATTCATACCCGGATCTCACAGCTAGCTAGCTGCTATCCGTGTGACTATCGGCCTTCGTCGATTCCGGAGCAAACATCAATTATTCCGGAGCTAGCAAGCTCCGTCAATCACTCCTGAGTTCCATCAATCACACCTGGGCTGCAGTCACCTATCCGGACCCGTTTTACTGCCTTCGCGGAGCCCCACCGGGCCTTCACAACTGGACTGCCGACGTTATCTACCCGAAGGAGTTATTCGGCTGGCTCCTCCGTCGCGACGTTACCTGAACGCCCATCTGCGGCCTGCTAACCGTTAGCTGTCTTACCGGCTGCTATCTGAATAGACAATCGGACAATTTATTTTTTATTTTTTATTATTATTATTATGTTTTCTTCTTGGGCCTCTATAACTATATCTATTGTTTTTATTTTTGTTGTTGTTGTGTGATTTGGATTAATCCCCTCTACCACACGGAACCCCACTAATCTACTGACGGAACGCAAGAGGTGGCTAACAACAGACCTCCATCCTATGCTAGCTTGCTACCGATGCCCTGGCTAACTGTCTAAATCACCAACCAACCTCTCCACTCACCGGACCCTTTTGATCACTCGACTAAGCACGCCTCTCCTTAATGTCAATATGTCCATTGCTGTTCTGGTTAGTGTTTATTGGCTTATTTCACTGTAGAGCCTCTAGTCCTGCTCACTATACCTTATCCAACCTATTAGTTCCACCACCCACACATGCAATGACATCTCCTGGTTTCAACGATGTTTCTAGAGACAATATCTCTCTCTTCATCACTCAATACCTAGGTTTACCTCCACTGTATTCACATCCTACCATACATTTGTCTGTACATTATACCTTGATGCTATTTTATCGCCCCCAGAAACCTCCTTTTACTCTATGTTCCAGACGTTCTAGACGACCAATTCTCATAGCTTTTAGCCGTACCCTTATTCTACTCCTCCTATGTTCCTCTGGCGATGTAGAGGTGAATCCAGGCCCTGCAGTGCCTAGCTCCACTCCTATTCCCCAGGCGCTCTCTTTTGACGACTTCTGTAACCGTAATAGCCTTGGTTTCATGCATGTTAACATTAGAAGCCTCCTCCCTAAGTTTGTTCTATTCACTGCTTTAGCACACTCTGCCAACCCGGATGTTCTAGCTGTGTCTGAATCCTGGCTTAGGAAGACCACCAAAAATTCAGACATTTTAATTCCAAACTACAACATTTTCAGACAAGATAGAACTGCCAAAGGGGGCGGTGTTGCAATCTACTGCAAAGATAGCCTGCAGAGTTCTGTCCTACTATCCAGGTCTGTACCCAAACAATTTGAACTTCTACATTTAAAAATCCACCTCTCTAAAAACAAGTCTCTCACCGTTGCCGCCTGCTATAGACCACCCTCTGCCCCCAGCTGTGCTCTGGACACCATATGTGAACTGATTGCCCCCCATCTATCTTCAGAGTTCGTGCTGCTAGGCGACCTAAACTGGAACATGCTTAACACCCCAGCCATCCTACAATCTAAACTTGATGCCCTCAATCTCACACAAATTATCAATGAACCTACCAGGTACCTCCCCAAAGCCTTAAACACGGGCACCCTCATAGATATCATCCTAACCAACTTCCCCTCTAAATACACCTCTGCTGTCTTCAACCAAGATCTCAGCGATCACTGCCTCATTGCCTGCATCCGTAATGGGTCAGCGGTCAAACGACCTCCACTCATCACTGTAAAACGCTCCCTGAAACACTTCTGCGAGCAGGCCTTTCTAATCGACCTGGCCGGGGTATCCTGGAAGGATATTGATCTCATCCCGTCAGTAGAGGATGCCTGGATATTTTCTTTAAATGCCTTCCTAACCATCTTAAATAAACATGCCCCATTCAAGAAATTTAGAACCAGGAACAGATATAGCCCTTGGTTCTCCCCAGACCTGACTGCCCTTAACCAACACAAAAACATCCTATGGCGTTCTGCATTAGCATCGAACAGCCCCCGTGATATGCAGCTGTTCAGGGAAGCTAGAAACCATTATACACAGGCAGTTAGAAAAGCCAAGGCTAGCTTTTTCAAGCAGAAATTTGCTTCCTGCAACACTAACTCAAAAAAGTTCTGGGACACTGTAAAGTCCATGGAGAATAAGAACACCTCCTCCCAGCTGCCCACTGCACTGAAGATAGGAAACACTGTCACCACTGATAAATCCACCATAATTGAGAATTTCAATAAGCATTTTTCTACGGCTGGCCATGCTTTCCACCTGGCTACTCCTACCCCGGACAACAGCACTGCACCCCCAACAGCAACTCGCCCAAGCCTTCCCCATTTCTCCTTCTCCCAAATCCATTCAGCTGATGTTCTGAAAGAGCTGCAAAATCTGGACCCCTACAAATCAGCCGGGCTAGACAATCTGGACCCTTTCTTTCTAAAATTATCTGCCGAAATTGTTGCCACCCCTATTACTAGCCTGTTCAACCTCTCTTTCGTGTCGTCTGAGATTCCCAAAGATTGGAAAGCAGCTGCAGTCATCCCCCTCTTCAAAGGGGGGGACACTCTTGACCCAAACTGCTACAGACCTATATCTATCCTACCGTACCTTTCTAAGGTCTTCGAAAGCCAAGTCAACAAACAGATTACCGACCATTTCGAATCTCACCATACCTTCTCTGCTATGCAATCTGGTTTCAGAGCTGGTCATGGGTGCACCTCAGCCACGCTCAAGGTCCTAAACGATATCTTAACCGCCATCGATAAGAAACATTACTGTGCAGCCGTATTCATTGATCTGGCCAAGGCTTTCGACTCTGTCAATCACCATATCCTCATCGGCAGACTCGACACTCTTGGTTTCTCAAATGATTGCCTCGCCTGGTTCACCAACTACTTCTCTGATAGAGTTCAGTGTGTCAAATCGGAGGGTCTGCTGTCCGGACCTCTGGCAGTCTCTATGGGGGTGCCACAGGGTTCAATTCTTGGACCGACTCTCTTCTCTGTATACATCAATGAGGTCGCTCTTGCTGCTGGTGAGTCCCTGATCCACCTCTACGCAGACGACACCATTCTGTATACTTCCGGCCCTTCTTTGGACACTGTGTTAACAACCCTCCAGGCAAGCTTCAATGCCATACAACTCTCCTTCCGTGGCCTCCAATTGCTCTTAAATACAAGTAAAACTAAATGCATGCTCTTCAACCGATCGCTACCTGCACCTACCCGCCTGTCCAACATCACTACTCTGGACGGCTCTGACTTAGAATACGTGGACAACTACAAATACTTAGGTGTCTGGTTAGACTGTAAACTCTCCTTCCAGACCCATATCAAACATCTCCAATCCAAAGTTAAATCTAGAATTGGCTTGCTATTTCGCAACAAAGCATCCTTCACTCATGCTGCCAAACATACCCTTGTAAAACTGACCATCCTACCAATCCTCGACTTTGGCGATGTCATTTACAAAATAGCCTCCAATACCCTACTCAACAAATTGGATGCAGTCTATCACAGTGCAATCCGTTTTATCACCAAAGCCCCATATACTACCCACCATTGCGACCTGTACGCTCTCGTTGGCTGGCCCTCGCTTCATACTCGTCGCCAAACCCACTGGCTCCATGTCATCTACAAGACCCTGCTAGGTAAAGTCCCCCCTTATCTCAGCTCGCTGGTCACCATAGCATCTCCCACCTGTAGCACACGCTCCAGCAGGTATATCTCTCTAGTCACCCCCAAAACCAATTCTTTCTTTGGCCGCCTCTCCTTCCAGTTCTCTGCTGCCAATGACTGGAACGAACTACAAAAATCTCTGAAACTGGAAACACTTATCTCCCTCACTAGCTTTAAGCACCAACTGTCAGAGCAGCTCACAGATTACTGCACCTGTACATAGACCACCTATAATTTAGCCCAAACAACTACCTCTTTCCCAACTGTATTTAATTTTAATTTATTTATTTATTTTGCTCCTTTGCACCCCATTATTTTTATTTCTACTTTGCACATTCTTCCATTGCAAAACTACCATTCCAGTATTTTACTTGCTATATTGTATTTACTTTGCCATCATGGACTTTTTTGCCTTTACCTCCCTTCTCACCTCATTTGCTCACATTGTATATAGACTTGTTTATACTGCATTATTGACTGTATGTTTGTTTTTACTCCATGTGTAACTCTGTGTCGTTTTATATGTCGAACTGCTTTGCTTTATCTTGGCCAGGTCGCAATTGTAAATGAGAACTTGTTCTCAACTTGCCTACCTGGTTAAATAAAGGTAAATAAATAATAAATAAATAACTCTACAACACCATGACCATAACACTACCACACCATAACACTACCACACCATGACCATAAAACTACAACACCATGACCATAACACTGACACACCATGACCATAACACTACAACACCATGACCATAACACTGACACACCATGACCATAACACTACAGCACCATGACCGTAACTCTACAACACCATGACCATAACACTACCACACCATAACACTACCACACCATGACCATAACACTACAACACCATGACCATAACACTGACACACCATGACCATAACACTACCACACCATGACCATAACACTACCACACCATGACCATAACACTGACACACCATGACCATAACACTACCACACCATGACCATAACACTACAACACCATGACGATAACACTACCACACCATGACCCTAACACCTCAACACCATGACCATAACACTACCACACCATGACCGTAACACCTCAACACCATGACCGTAACACCTCAACACCATGACCGTAACACTACCACACCACACCATGACCATAACACTACCGCACCATGACCATAACACCTCAACACCATGACCATAACACTACAACACCAGGACCATTACACTATAACACCATGACCATAACACCTCAACACCAAGACCATAACACTGACACACCATGACCATAACACTACAACACCATGACCATAACACTACCACACCATGAATGTAACACTACCACACCATGATCGTAACACTACCACACCATGACCATAACACCTCAACACCATGACCATAACACTACAACACCATGACCATAACACTGACACACCATGACCATAACACTACAACACCATGACCATAACACTGACACACCATGACCATAACACTACAGCACCATGACCATAACACTACCACACCATGACCAAAACACTGACACACCATGACCATAACACTACCACACCATGACCATTACACTACAACACCATGACGATAACACTACCACACCATGACCGTAACACCTCAACACCATGACCATAACACTACCACACCATGACCGTAACACCTCAACACCATGACCGTAACAATACCACACCACACCATGACCATAACACTACCACACCATGACCGTAACACCTCAACACCATGACCATAACACTACCACACCATGACCGTAACACCTCAACACCATGACCGTAACACTACCACACCACACCATGACCATAACACTACCACACCATGACAATAACACCTCAACACCATGACCATAACACTACCACACCATGACCATAACACTACAACACCATGACCATAACACTGACACACCATGACCATAACACTACAGCACCATGACCGTAACTCTACAACACCATGACCATAACACTACCACACCATAACACTACCACACCATGACCATAACACTACAACACCATGACCATAACACTGACACACCATGACCATAACACTACCACACCATGACCATAACACTACAACACCATGACGATAACACTACCACACCATGACCGTAACACCTCAACACCATGACCATAACACTACCACACCATGACCGTAACACCTCAACACCATGACCGTAACACCTCAACACCATGACCGTAACACATCAACACCATGACCGTAACACTACCACACCACACCATGACCATAACACTACCGCACCATGACCATAACACCTCAACACCATGACCATAACACTACAACACCATGACCATTACACTATAACACCATGACCATAACACTACAACACCAAGACCATAACACTGACACACCATGACCATAACACTACAACACCATGACCATAACACTACCACACCATGACCATAACACTACCACACCATGATCGTAACACTACCACACCATGACCATAACACCTCAACACCATGACCATAACACTACAACACCATGACCATAACACTACAACACCATGACCATAACACTAGCACACCATGATCGTAAAACCGCAACACCATGACCGTAACGCTACAACACCATGACCATAACACCTCAACACCATGACCATAACACTACAACACCATGACCATAACACTACAACACCATGACCATAACACTACCACACCATGATCGTAACACCTCAACACCATGACCGTAACGCTACCACACCATGACCATAACACTACCACACCATGACCATAACACTACCACACCATGACCGTAACACCTCAACACCATGACCATAACACTACCACACCATGACCGTAACACCTCAACACCATGACCGTAACACTACCACACCACACCATGACCATAACACTACCGCACCATGACCATAACACCTCAACACCATGACCATAACACTACAACACCAAGACCATAACACTGACACACCATGACCATAACACTACAACACCATGACCATAACACTACCACACCATGACCATAACACTACCACACCATGATCGTAACACTACCACACCATGACCATAACACCTCAACACCATGACCATAACACTACAACACCATGACCATAACACTACAACACCATGACCATAACACTACCACACCATGATCGTAAAACCGCAACACCATGACCGTAACGCTACCACACCATGACCATGACACCTCAACACCATGACCATAACACTACAACACCATGACCATAACACTACCACACCATGATCGTAACACTACCACACCATGAATGTAACACTACCACAACCTGACCATAACACCTCAACACCATGACCATAACACTACAACACCATGACCATAACACTGACACACCATGACCATAACACTACAACACCATGACCATAACACTGACACACCATGACCATAACACTACAGCACCATGACCATAACACTACCACACCATGACCATAACACTGACACACCATGACCATAACACTACCACACCATGACCATAACACTACAACACCATGACGATAACACTACCACACCATGACCGTAACACCTCAACACCATGACCATAACACTACCACACCATGACCGTAACACCTCAACACCATGACCGTAACACTACCACACCATGACCATAACACTACCACACCATGATCGTAACACCTCAACACCATGACCATAACACTACCACACCATGACCATAACACTACCACACCATGACCATAACACCTCAACACCATGACCATAACACTACAACACCATGACCATAACACATCAACACCATGACCGTAACACTACCACACCACACCATGACCATAACACTACCGCACCATGACCATAACACCTCAACACCATGACCATAACACTACAACACCATGACCATTACACTATAACACCATGACCATAACACTACAACACCAAGACCATAACACTGACACACCATGACCATAACACTACAACACCATGACCATAACACTACCACACCATGACCATAACACTACCACACCATGATCGTAACACTACCACACCATGACCATAACACCTCAACACCATGACCATAACACTACAACACCATGACCATAACACTACAACACCATGACCATAACACTAGCACACCATGATCGTAAAACCGCAACACCATGACCGTAACGCTACAACACCATGACCATAACACCTCAACACCATGACCATAACACTACAACACCATGACCATAACACTACAACACCATGACCATAACACTACCACACCATGATCGTAACACCTCAACACCATGACCGTAACGCTACCACACCATGACCATAACACTACCACACCATGACCATAACACTACCACACCATGACCGTAACACCTCAACACCATGACCATAACACTACCACACCATGACCGTAACACCTCAACACCATGACCGTAACACTACCACACCACACCATGACCATAACACTACCGCACCATGACCATAACACCTCAACACCATGACCATAACACTACAACACCAAGACCATAACACTGACACACCATGACCATAACACTACAACACCATGACCATAACACTACCACACCATGACCATAACACTACCACACCATGATCGTAACACTACCACACCATGACCATAACACCTCAACACCATGACCATAACACTACAACACCATGACCATAACACTACAACACCATGACCATAACACTACCACACCATGATCGTAAAACCGCAACACCATGACCGTAACGCTACCACACCATGACCATGACACCTCAACACCATGACCATAACACTACAACACCATGACCATAACACTACCACACCATGATCGTAACACTACCACACCATGAATGTAACACTACCACAACCTGACCATAACACCTCAACACCATGACCATAACACTACAACACCATGACCATAACACTGACACACCATGACCATAACACTACAACACCATGACCATAACACTGACACACCATGACCATAACACTACAGCACCATGACCATAACACTACCACACCATGACCATAACACTGACACACCATGACCATAACACTACCACACCATGACCATAACACTACAACACCATGACGATAACACTACCACACCATGACCGTAACACCTCAACACCATGACCATAACACTACCACACCATGACCGTAACACCTCAACACCATGACCGTAACACTACCACACCATGACCATAACACTACCACACCATGATCGTAACACCTCAACACCATGACCATAACACTACCACACCATGACCATAACACTACCACACCATGACCATAACACCTCAACACCATGACCATAACACTACAACACCATGACCATAACACTACAACACCATGACCATAACACTACCACACCATGATCGTAACACCTCAACACCATGACCGTAACGCTACCACACCATGACCATAACACTACCACACCATGACCATAACACTACCACACCATGAATGTAACACCTCAACACCATGACTGTAAGACTACCACACCACACCATGACCATAACACTACCACACCATGACCATAACACCTCAACACCATGACCATAACACTACAACACCATGACCATAACACTACCACACCATGACCATAACACTGACACACCATGGCCATAACACTACCACACCATGACCATAACACTACCACACCATGACCATAACTCTACCACACCATGACCATAACACTACAACACCATGACCATAACACTACCACACCATAGCACTACCACACCATGTCCATTACACTGACACACCATGACCATAACACTACCACACCATGACCATAACACTACCACACCATGACCATAACACTACAACACCATGACCATAACACTACCACACCATAACAATACAACACCATGACCATAACACTACCACACCATGACCATAACACTACCACACCATGACCATAACACTACAACACCATGACCATAACACTACAACACCATGACCATAACACTACCACACCATAACAATACAACACCATGACCATAACACTACCACACCATGACCATACCACTACCACACCATGACCATAACACTACAACACCATGACCATAACACTACTACACCATGACCATAACACTACTACACTATGACCATAACACCTCAACACCATGTCCATAACACTACAACACCATGACCATAACACTACCACACCATGACCATAACACTACCACACCATGAATATAACACCTCAACACCATGACTGTAAGACTACCACACCACACCATGACCATAACACTACCACACCATGACCATAACACCTCAACACCATGACCATAACACTACAACACCATGACCATAACACTACAACACCATGACCATAACACTACCACACCATGATCGTAAAACCGCAACACCATGACCGTAACGCTACCACACCATGACCATAACGCTACCACACCATGACAATGACACCTCAACACCATGACCATAACACTACAACACCATGACCATAACACTACAACACCATGACCATAACACTACCACACCATGATCGTAACACCTCAACACCATGACCATAACACTACCACACCATGACCATAACACTACCACACCATGACCATAACACCTCAACACCATGACCATAACACTACAACACCATGACCATAACACTACAACACCATGACCATAACACTACCACACCATGATCGTAACACCTCAACACCATGACCGTAACGCTACCACACCATGACCATAACACTACCACACCATGACCATAACACTACCACACCATGAATGTAACACTACCACAACCTGACCATAACACTACCAACCATGACCATAACACCTCAACACCATGGCCATAACACTACAACACCATGACCATAACACTGACACACCATGACCATAACACTACAACACCATGACCATAACACTGACACACCATGACCATAACACTACAGCACCATGACCATAACACTACCACACCATGACCATAACACTGACACACCATGACCATAACACTACCACACCATGACCATAACACTACAACACCATGACGATAACACTACCACACCATGACCGTAACACCTCAACACCATGACCATAACACTACCACACCATGACCGTAACACCTCAACACCATGACCGTAACACTACCACACCATGACCATAACACTACCACACCATGATCGTAACACCTCAACACCATGACCATAACACTACCACACCATGACCATAACACTACCACACCATGACCATAACACCTCAACACCATGACCATAACACTACAAAACCATGACCATAACACTACCACACCATGACCATAACACTACCACACCATGATCGTAACACTACCACACCATGACCATAACACCTCAACACCATGAGCATAACACTTCAACACCATGACCATAACACTACAACACCATGACCATAACACTACCACACCATGACCATAACACTACCACACCATGACCATAACACCTCAACACCATGACCATAACACTACAACACCATGACCATAACACTACCACACCATGATCGTAACACCTCAACACCATGACCGTAACGCTACCACACCATGACCATAACACTACCACACCATGACCATAACACTACCACACCATGAATGTAACACCTCAACACCATGACTGTAAGACTACCACACCACACCATGACCATAACACTACCACACCATGACCATAACACCTCAACACCATGACCATAACACTACCACACCATGACCATAACACTGACACACCATGACCATAGCACTACCACACCATGACCATAACACTACCACACCATGACCATAACACTACAACACCATGACCATAACACTACCACACCATAACAATACAACACCATGACCATAACACTACCACACCATGACCATAACACTACCACACCATGACCATAACACTACAACACCATGACCATAACACTACAACACCATGACCATAACACTACCACACCATACCAATACAACACCATGACCATAACACTACCACACCATGACCATAACACTACCACACCATGACCATAACACTACAACACCATGACCATAACACTACTACACCATGACCATAACACTACTACACTATGACCATAACACCTCAACACCATGTCCATAACACTACAACACCATGACCATAACACTACCACACCATGACCATAACACTACCACACCATGAATATAACACCTCAACACCATGACTGTAAGACTACCACACCACACCATGACCATAACACTACCACACCATGACCATAACACCTCAACACCATGACCATAACACTACAACACCATGACCATAACACTACCACACCATGACCATAACACTGACACACCATGACCATAACACTACCACACCATGACCATAACACTACCACACCATGACCATAACTCTACCACACCATGACCATAACACTACAACACCATGACCATAACACTACCACACCATAACACTACCACACCATGACCATAACACTGACACACCATGACCATAACACTACCACAGCATGACCATAACACTACCACACCATGACAATAACACTACAACACCATGACCATAACACTACCACACCACACCATAACAATACAACACCATGACCATAACACTACCACACCATGACCATAACACTACTACACCATGACCGTAACACTACCACACCACACCATGACCATAACACTACCGCACCATGACCATAACACCTCAACACTATGACCATAACACCTCAACACCATGTCCATAACACTACAACACCATGACCATAACACTACCACACCATGACCATAACACTACAACACCATGACCATAACACTACAACACCATGACCATAACACTACAACACCATGATAATAACACTAAAACACCATGACCATAACACTGCCACACCATGTCCATAACACTACAACACCATGACCATAACACTACAGCACCATGACCGTAAGACTACAACACCATGACCATAACACTACCACACCATGACCATAACACTACAACACCATGACCATAACACTACCACATCATAACACTCCCACACCATGACAATAACACTACAACACCATGACCATAACACTACCACATCATAACACTCCCACACCATGACAATAACACTACAACACCATAACACTACCACACCATGACCATAACACTACAACACCATGACCATAACACTACCACACCATAACACTCCCACACCATGACAATAACACTACAACACCATAACACTACCACACCATGACCATAACACTACCACACCATGACCATAACACTACCACACCGTAACACTACCACACCACATCAGAACACTTCCACACCACAACCATAAAACTCTGTCACCATGAGCAAACATACCACACCCCGAACATGTCATTTAGTGACAACCTCCTCAGATCCCCACGAGAGCAGTGTGGAAGGATAGCAAAGTGAACATGAAAGGCATGTGTGCTGTTAAACATTAATGTGGGCTGTTTTGTGATGACGGCTGTCTGACACACGCTGATATGATAATGTTAATTTAGACAGGCACACGGGAGACTGCCTCTGGGGTCCTTCAGGCACGCTCCATCACTGACACACTGACGACTCCGATGGAATTAATTATGTCATTTACCTCTCTCTTCCTCTTCATTCATTCATTCATTCACTCTCTCTCTCTCTTTCTCTCTCTCTTCAATCAATTAAATTAAATTCTCTCTCTCTCTCTCTCTCTCTCTCTCTCTCTCTCTCTCTCTCTCTCTCTCTCTCTCTCTCTCTCTCTCTCTCTCTCTCTCTCTCTATCTCTCTCTCTTTCTGCCTCTTCAATCTCTCTCTCTCTTTCTCTCTCTCTGCCTCTTCAAATCTCTCTCTCTCTCTCTCTCTCTCTCTCTCTCTCTCTCTCTCTCTCCTCTCTCTCTCTCTCTCTCTCTCTCTCTCTCTCTCTCTGCCTCTTCAATCTCTCTCGCACTCTCTCTCTCTCTGCCTCTTCAATCTCTCTCTCTCTCTGCCTCTTCCTTCTCTCTCTCTCTCTGCCTCTTCAATCTCTCTCTCGCTCTGCCTCTTCATTCTCTCTCTCTGCCTCTTCAATCTCCCTCTCTCTCTGCCTCTCCAGAAATCGGCAGGTGTAGAGAGCTACCACTAGACAGCAGCAGTAGTGTGACACCAGTTCTAACTGATGCCCCCACAGCTAAAGAACGAGACAGAGAGAGAGAGAGAGAGACATGCAACGCTAAACAGAGGAAACGCAACAGCGCTTCCAATCCTAGCCTTCACACCGAACTACTTCCCCTCTCACCTGCCTCCGCAGCTCCCCTCTTCAGTCTCACGTCAGTTGTATCTCTGTTACAGCAGTCGTTCGTCCCAAAAGTTAGATACGCACATACACACACACTGCTGCTCACCTGGCAGTGTTACTGACACACATCAACCCCTGGAACCCCCGAAACAGAATGCCTCAGAGACACATCACCTCCCTCCCTCCCTCCCTCCCTCCCTCCCTCCCTCCCTCCCTCCCTCCTCCCTCCTCCAGGCAGCGTTTTCCTCTCCTCTTTTCAGTCCCTTGTTATCATAATCACATTGGACAAGCGCCTGGGGTTGGCAGTTCCCTTCTCTCTCTCTCCCTGGAGCCCCTTCCTCCACGCACAGTAATGTTGTGTTCTTTTCTGACCGTCGTTTTTCACCTTTTCATCTTTTGAATTTGTCAAATGACGAGGATGTGTGTGGTGTGCCTGCGTATATGTCTGCATTCGAGGGTGCGTAAGTGTGTGTGTGAATGTGTGTGTGTGTTGTGTGTGTGTGTGTGTGTGTGTGTGTGTGTGTGTGTGTAGGCACATGTGTGTGTGTGTGGTGCCTCTGTAGCTACTCGATTACCTGGCTGTTTCATAGTGTAATGTCTGTATTGTAGCCGACACGCCACTACAAACGACCCATAACCACCGCTGTGTTGGGGCCGACACAGACCAGGTTTGTCAGACATAATAAGCACACTCTTCTTCTTCTCCCTCTGTCCGTTTGGTCACAAAGGATCACATCATCATCACACCATTCCACTACAATGGGTCAGTCAGTCAGTTAGTCAGTCATACAGTACAGGCAGGCAGAGCAGCAGCTTTAGCAACCTGGTCTCAGAGCATTTCGTATAATTCTGTAGGTCAAGCTGAGACACCCCATTTGATATGATATGTTACATTTCTTATGGTGTGTATTCATTTGTGGATATCTGTCACCCATTTCGTGTGATATGTTATGAATTACAATTTGTTTTTTATGTTACGAATTTGCCAAAACATATGATATGGTGCATATTCTAGGTAGGGCTCGGTGGCTAATGTTATTGTTAGGGCTAAGTTTAGGAGTTAGGTTAAAGGGTTAGGGTTAGCTAAAAGGAGTTAAGGTTAGGATTAGGGGAAGAGTTAGGGTTAGCTAAGAGGGTTAAGGTTAGGATTAGGGGGAAGGGTTAGGGTTAGGGTTTTAGGTTCTAAGGTGAAGGGTTAGCTAGCATGCTAAGTAGTTGCCAA
>NC_034187.2:35941669-35965844 GCF_002021735.2 Oncorhynchus kisutch
CCTTCTGCCCTCTCCCCTGCCCTCTCCGCTGCCCTCTTCGCTTCCCTCTTCGCCGCCCTCTTCGCTGCCCTCTCTCTTTAGACACTTTCTACGTGGAGGACAGTGTGGATGCTCTCCACACTGGTGAAACACACATGACACTGGTGAAACACACATGACAATATTCCTCCCATTGATCTAAACTGGCCACAGTTGCTGATACTGTATGATAGCACACACACACATACAGTACATACACACACATGCTATAGTGATCACCGTGTGTGTGGGTGTTCATTTTGCAACAATTATATATCAAATTCCCAAAGTCCACCTCTTCATTATCTGTGTGGCCGTAGCCGAATACCAGTGAGGCCTGTGTAGGCCGGACAGCTTCCGGATCACACATCACATAGCCTCATCAAACAGACCAACTGCTACGTGATTCACTGGACTTAGTGCCACAGACCACATAACAATATCATTATAGGCTTTTTTAACTAACCCTTTTATCCAAAGCAGGACATATAGGCTGACTGTACATTCAGTGAATATGTATCCTGTACACTGTGTGGATGTTGGAATGAGCAGCTGTGGTGGTCAGTGGGATAGCGCGGCTAGAGCGAGAGGTCAGGGAGAGACGAGGACAGAAAGCCTTTTATCCAGCCTCTTTGATGGTTGCCATTTTGGTCACTCACAACAAAGACTGATAGCCTACAAACAACAGGTGTATGAGGGATTCACAAAGCAAAGGCATGTATGATTGTATGATAAACAGAGTGTTACCAGACGGTTACCCTGTTACCAGACGGTGTGTAACCCAGCACTATGTAAGCTCTCCCAGTAACACCTTACCTGACCACGATACATCCTAAGTGGCACAATAATATAGTGAACAAATGTTGACCAGGACCCAAGTAGTGCACTACGGAGCGAAGAGGGTGCCATTTGAGATTCAGACCCTCCCTGCCACGCTGCTTCTCTGCTTGTCCTGAAGGAGATTCTTTCCTGTTCTAGCCTGTCCTGTCGTACTTACACCACTACCAAGGCTTCAGGTTTCATGTCTCTCTGTGACCTCATTGTTTTCTAACATGGTCCTGTCTTATCTTTCTCTCTGGACTGGACTAGCCTAACACGCCACTCCTGATAAGTGCTGTTTGTGATTGAGACCATGATATGCAGTCACGTTTATCATGAAAAAGGTTGATTTTGAACTTTGAGCTAAATGAAATGTCATCGAAAGTGCATTTTGACATCTTAACGCAGTTTATAACAACAGTGTACGTGAAAGACATCAGTAATACTCACGTGTTCTTGAGTCACATGTTTGATCCACACAGCCAGGGTGAAGGAGACCAGATGACCCACACACTGAGAAGGAGGAGATGCCAGGTATCCCCCTCTCCCTCTCCCCTTGTCTCTGTCCCGGGGGTGAGGGTCCTGTCCGTCCTGGGTGGAGAGCAGCAGGGGTGTGTGAGGTGGGGTGGAGGATCAATAGGGGCACTCCTGGTTGCAGAAGTCCTGGCTGCAGCTGTGGAGCTCCTCCCGGGAGGTGTGGCTGTGGCATCAGGTGGTGCGCTCGGAGTTGCCAAAGGTGGAGCGGGCGGGGGAGAGGGTGACGGGCATATGGGCTCCGATGATCTCCAACCGGGGGAAGTGACCCTGGAAGGTCGCGGGGTCAAAGGTGTGGCAGAGGACCATGATGTAGAGCCATAGTAAGTTTCCGATTCCATGTGTCTTTTCTGTCCTTTCACACCCCTCCTCCCTCTCTTTATCTTCTTCTGTCTCCCTCTCAAACAGAGCTCACTTTCCCACTCTCTCTCCTGCCTCCCTCCTTTCCCACGTCTGACCCTTCCTCCTCCTCTCTCCCCTCTTCCTCCTCTCTCCACTATTACTTCTCTCTTGCCTCTTCACCGTCCGCCCCCCTCTTCACCCATCTCTCCTTCTTTTCCCCTCTCCCCCCTCAGTGAGGTCCAGCTCTGTCCGTTTGGCCTTGTAGCCTCCAGAAGCTGAGTTGTTGAATAAGTCATGATGGTCACGGTGCCCGAGGTGACATTTTACAGACCACTGCCTTGGGTAAGCTTAACACACACACACACACACACCACACACACACTCAACCCAAAGCCTTCACATGATAGCATGGATTTCACCCCAGCGCAGACCAGGAGTGAAAGTCAGGGGAGAGAGAGGGAGAGATGGATAGAGAAAGAGATAGAGAGGAGTCAGACATAAAACGAATCTGAGGGAAATGTCATGCAGGCTAGTTCCTACCCAAGGCTATTATGTTTGGTTTGATGGAGGGAAAGCTAAATAGATAAGGTACATTTCCTTTCTGCCTGCTGTTGAATTGAACTAAACGTGTCCTTTTTACTGTGGTATATAGGGATTTCCTGGTTTATTCTGTGATGCTTCAATGCCCCGTTCCTCTGAGTTTGGAGGAAATTGGGGCTTAGGTGAAGCTATAACATTAGCCTAGCTACAATATTGTAAACTTTAGTGCCATTTATTTCTAATATGACGGTGCATAGTTGTTAATGGAGAATATTGGCAGCTGTCTAGTGAAAAGTTACGTGGTTGTCTATAAGTAGCCTACATACTGTATATTTAGAATGTGTTACAATATTGACTAAATATGTCAATCTAGACAGAGCACAACCTCCTTGTTTGCTGTTTACCTCAATGGCAGGTGTGTCGAAGCTACGCTGTTTGCGCACTGACAACAACTAAATGCCACACGTTGCTGTGTGTCCAATCACTCCAATAAACTTAACACACACTCACTTTTACTTCATTAACTAACCTAATATATCAACGATTGTCGCTAAAACACAAAGTAGAGTATTATATTGTCTGGTGCTTTTACGTATAGAAAACCCAATTGTGGTCAGCCATTTTGTTCCTAGTATTACAGTGCATTTTCACCAGAACCGGCGGCTCCGCTCCAAAGGATTGACTGCTTCTTGGCCATAGCATGAACCTAATCAAGTAAATAAATACACTTTTTGAATACATTTTTTTTAAACAATGTAGTATTAGCTAGCTACCTAAGGCAGGCCACTGTGTTATGTCTAATGGGCTGATAGCTAGCTACCTAAGGCAGGCCACTGTGTTATGTCTAATGGGCTGATAGCTAGCTACCTAAGGCAGGCCACTGTGTTATGTCTAATGGGCTGATAGCTAGCTACCTAAGGCAGGCCACTGTGTTATGTCTAATGGGCTGATAGCTAGCTACCTAAGGCAGGCTGGTCCCCAACGCTCTAGGCGACCAGTTTTGATAGCCTTTAGCCGCACCCTTATACTACTCCTTCTCTGTTCCGCGGGTGATGTGGAGGTAAACCCAGGCCCTGCATGTCCCCAGGCACCCTCATTTGTTGACTTCTGTGATCGAAAAAGCCTTGGTTTCATGCATGTCAACATCAGAAGCCTCCTCCCTAAGTTTGTCTTACTCACTGCTTTAGCACACTCTGCTAACCCTGATGTCCTTGCTGTGTCTGAATCCTGGCTCAGGAAGGCCACCAAAAATTCAGAGATTTCCATACCCAACTATAACATCTTCCGTCAAGATAGAACTGCCAAAGGTGGAGGAGTTGCAGTTTACTGCAGAGATAGCCTGCAAAGTAATGTCATACTTTCCAGGTCCATACCCAAACAGTTCGAACTACTAATTTTGAAAATGACTCTCTCCAGAAATAAGTCTCTCACGGTTGCCGCCTGCTACCGACCCCCCTCAGCTCCCAGCTGTGCCCTGGACACCATTTGTGAATTGATTGCCCCCCATCTAGCTTCAGAGTTTGTTCTGTTAGGTGACCTAAACTGGGATATGCTTAACACCCCGCCAGTCCTACAATCTAAGCTAGATGCCCTCAATCTCACACAAATCATCAAGGAACCCACCAGGTACAACCCTAACTCTGTAAACAAGGGCACCCTCATAGACGTCATCCTGACCAACTGGCCCTCCAAATACACCCCCGCTGCCTTCAACCAGGATCTCAGCGATCACTGCCTCATTGCCTGTATCCGCTACGGAGCCGCAGTCAAACGACCACCCCTCATCACTGTCAAACGCTCCCTAAAACACTTCTGTGAGCAGGCCTTTCTAATCGACCTGGCCCGGGTATCCTGGAAGGACATTGACCTCATCCCGTCAGTTGAGGATGCCTGGTCATTCTTTAAAAGTAACTTCCTCACCATTTTAGATAAGCATGCTCCCTTCAAAAAATGCAGAACTAAGAACAGATACAGCCCTTGGTTCACCCCAGACCTGACTGCCCTCGACCAGCACAAAAACATCCTGTGGCGGACTGCAATAGCATCGAATAGTCCCCGTGATATGCAACTGTTCAGGGAAGTCAGGAACCAATACACGCAGTCAGTCAGGAAAGCTAAGGCCAGCTTCTTCAGGCAGAAGTTTGCATCCTGTAGCTCCAACTCCAAAAAGTTCTGGGACACTGTGAAGTCCATGGAGAACAAGAGCACCTCCTCCCAGCTGCCCACTGCACTGAGGCTAGGTAACACGGTCACCACTGATAAATCCATGATTATCGAAAACTTCAATAAGCATTTCTCAACGGCTGGCCATGCCTTCCGCCTGGCTACTTCAACCTCGGCCAACAGCTCCGCCCCCCCCCGCAGCTCCTCGCCCAAGCCTCTCCAGGTTCTCCTTTACCCAAATCCAGATAGCAGATGTTCTGAAAGAGCTGCAAAACCTGGACCCGTACAAATCAGCTGGGCTTGACAATCTGGACCCTCTATTTCTGAAACTATCTGCCACCATTGTCGCAACCCCTATTACCAGCCTGTTCAACCTCTCTTTCATCTCGTCTGAGATCCCCAAGGATTGGAAAGCTGCCGCAGTCATCCCCCTCTTCAAAGGGGGAGACACCCTGGACCCAAACTGTTACAGACCTATATCCATCCTGCCCTGCCTATCTAAGGTCTTCGAAAGCCAAGTCAACAAACAGGTCACTGACCATCTCGAATCCCACCGTACCTTCTCCGCTGTGCAATCTGGTTTCCGAGCCGGTCATGGGTGCACCTCAGCCACACTCAAGGTACTAAACGATATCATAACCGCCATCGATAAAAGACAGTACTGTGCAGCCGTCTTGATCGACCTTGCCAAGGCTTTCGACTCTGTCAATCACCATATTCTTATCGGCAGACTCAGTAGCCTCGGTTTTTCGGATGACTGCCTTGCCTGGTTCACCAATTACTTTGCAGACAGAGTTCAGTGTGTCAAATCGGAGGGCATGCTGTCCGGTCCTCTGGCAGTCTCTATGGGGGTGCCACAGGGTTCAATTCTCGGGCCGACTCTTTTCTCTGTGTATATCAATGATGTTGCTCTTGCTGCGGGCGATTCCCTGATCCACCTCTACGCAGACGACACCATTCTATATACTTTCGGCCCGTCTTTGGACACTGTGCTATCTAACCTCCAAACAAGCTTCAATGCCATACAACACTCCTTCCGTGGCCTCCAACTGCTCTTAAACGCTAGTAAAACCAAATGCATGCTTTTCAACCGGTCGCTGCCTGCACCTGCATGCCCGACTAGCATCACCACCCTGGATGGTTCCGACCTAGAATATGTGGACGTCTATAAGTACCTAGGTGTCTGGCTAGACTGCAAACTCTCCTTCCAGACTCATATCAAACATCTCCAATCGAAAATCAAATCAAGAGTCGGCTTTCTATTCCGCAACAAAGCCTCCTTCACTCAAGCCGCCAAGCTTACCCTAGTAAAACTGACTATCCTACCGATCCTCGACTTCGGCGATGTCATCTACAAAATGGCTTCCAACACTCTACTCAGCAAACTGGATGCAGTCTATCACAGTGCCATCCGTTTTGTCACTAAAGCACCTTATACCACCCACCACTGCGACTTGTATGCTCTAGTCGGCTGGCCCTCGCTACATATTCGTCGCCAGACCCACTGGCTCCAGGTCATCTACAAGTCTATGCTAGGTAAAGCTCCGCCTTATCTCAGCTCACTGGTCACGATGGCAACACCCATCCGTAGCACGCGCTCCAGCAGGTGTATCTCACTGATCATCCCTAAAGCCAACACCTCATTTGGCCGCCTTTCGTTCCAGTACTCTGCTGCCTGTGACTGGAACGAATTGCAAAAATCGCTGAAGTTGGAGACTTTTATCTCCCTCACCAACTTCAAACATCAGCTATCTGAGCAGCTAACCGATCGCTGCAGCTGTACATAGTCTATTGGTAAATAGCCCACCCTTTTCACCTACCTCATCCCCATACTGTTTTTATTTATTTACTTTTCTGCTCTTCTGCACACCAATATCTCTACCTGTACATGACCATCTGATCATTTATCACTCCAGTGTTAATCTGCAAAATTGTAATTATTTGCCTACCTCCTCATGCCTTTTGCACACATTGTATATAGACCCCCCCTTTGTTTTCTACTGTGTTATTGACTTGTTAATTGTTTACTCCATGTGTAACTCTTTGTTGTATGCTCACACTGCTATGCTTTATCTTGGCCAGGTCGCAGTTGCAAATGAGAACTTGTTCTCAACTAGCCTACCTGGTTAAATAAAGGTGAAATAAAAAATAAAATAAAAAAAAGGCCACTGTGTTATGTCTAATGGGCTGATAGCTAGCTACACCTGGTCATTTTGTGTAGGCTAATGGGCTGATAGCTAGCTACCTAAGGCAGGCCACTGTGTTATGTCTAATGGGCTGATAGCTAGCTACCTAAGGCAGGCCACTGTGTTATGTCTAATGGGCTGATAGCTAGCTACCTAAGGCAGGCCACTGTGTTATGTCTAATGGGCTGATAGCTAGCTACACCTGGTCATTTTGTGTAGGCTAATGGGCTGATAGCTAGCTACCTAAGGCAGGCCACTGTGTTATGTCTAATGGGCTGATAGCTAGCTACACCTGGTCATTTTGTGTAGGCTAATGGGCTGATAGCTAGCTACCTAAGGCAGGCCACTGTGTTATGTCTAATGGGCTGATAGCTAGCTACACCTGGTCATTTTGTGTAGGCTAATGGGCTGATAGCTAGCTACCTAAGGCAGGCCACTGTGTTATGTCTAATGGGCTGATAGCTAGCTACACTTGGTCATTTTGTGTAGGCTAATGGGCTGCTAGCTACCTAGGGTAGGCCACTGTGTATAGGCTAATGGGCTGATAGCTAGCTACAGCAGGCCACTGTGTTATGTCTAATGGGCTGATAGCTAGCTACACCTGGTATTTTGTGTAGGCTAATGGGCTGCTAGCTACCTAGGGCAGGCCACTGTGTATAGGCTAATGGGCTGATAGCTAGCTACAGCAGGTCATTTTGTGTAGGCTAATGGGCTGCTAGCTACCTAGGGCAGGACACTGTGTATAGGCTAATGGGCTGATAGCTAGCTACAGCAGGTCATTTTGTGTAGGCTAATGGGCTGCTAGCTAGCTCGGGCAGGTAATTTTGTGGAAGGACTTTAGGAAAATGTTCTCCTGTTCTAGTCTCTAGAGAGGAAGACTATGAAGACAGACAGAGATAATAGCAACATAACAGCCAGCAGAATACTACCCTGCATCCCACTGCTGGCTTGCTTCTGAAGCTAAGCAGGTTTGGTCCTGGTTGGTTCCTAGACGGGAGACCAGATGCTGTTGGAAGTGGTGTTGGAGGGCCGGTAGGATGCACGCTTTCCTCTGGTGTAAAAAAATATCCCAATGCCCCAGGGCAGTGATTGGGGACATTGCCCTATGTAGGGTGCCGTCTTTCGGATGGGACGTTTAAATGATGTCCTGACTCTCTGTGGTCGCTAAAGATCCATGGCAAGAGTGGGGGTGTTAACTCTAGGGTCCTGTCCTAAATTCCCAATCTGGCCCTCATACCATCATGGTCACTTTATCATTCCCAGCTTACAATTGGCTCATTCATCCCTCCTCTCCCCACTAACTATTCACAGATTGTTGCTGTAAATGAGAACCTGTTGAATGTCCCAAGAGACTGCTGGCACATCCTTGTCTACCATGGGTGGTATGTGTACTTAAGTTAACACATGCTGTATACAACAATAGTGTTAAATGTCACACACAATGTAGGCTACAAACCTATTACGACTGGAGCAGGCCAATCCAGGCCCAATTAGCGACGTTGCTGTAATTGATGCACCACTTCCTTCTGCCCAGTTTCCCGGATGTTGCTTTGGGAATCGAGCTGTTTTCAGAAATCCCTTTAACTCTCGCCTTTGCGGAGAGATCTTTTTCTACACTAAAACTCATAAAGAACCACATGAGAAGCATTAGGCTCTCGGTCTGATATGCGCCTTTGAACACCTGAGGAAGCTCCACTCACTGCACTGGCGCAGTCGTCGCCTTGACCACGGCATTGCAGCCGACTTTAAAGGCAAGTCAGGACTGACAGTCAGTAACAATTTACCCATGATACATCACGGTTTTGATGCTCTCGAACACTGCCACAGTGTCGTGCTGAGCCCCGAGGGGGCTTTCAAAAAAAGAGAAATCCCTGTATGATGCACTTTGACAGGAAAATTGTCAAATTCATACACTTATCAAGAGAACATCCCAACTGCATCTGATCTGGAGGACTCACTAAACACAAATGCTACGTTTGTAAATTATGTTGGAGTGTTGGAGTGTGCCCCTGGCTATCCGTCAATAAAAAATCAAATCAAAAAATTGTGCCGTCTGGTTTGATATAAGGAATTTGAAATGAATTATACTTTTAGTCAAGTATGACAACTTAGTACTTTTTCCACCACTGGTTGTGGCTTGGGGTTAAGGCACTTCTTTCACATGACCCATCAATGTAGAAAGTGTGTCTGGGTAAGTGTCTAATATTTATAACATTTTTATCTGGACACTTTCTGTTTACCTGGAATTGTTCCTTATTGTAGGCTACTATTTTTACCACTTTTAGTCTTAATCTTTACTACACTACTCACTGTTTAGCACATGACCTCACATGTGAATCCTTAAAGAGATGGGTGGGGCTGAGGCTTAAGAGGGTGTGAACAATGCTGAGTGGGTGTAGACAAAGGAGAGCTCTCCAGGAAGAATCCAAATGTTCCAAGACCCTTTTCTCAAAAGTGAGTTTCTGTATTTTGTCTTGAAAACATGAATGCTGACAAGCAAAACATTTTGTGACAACGTCAAAAATTGACTAATGAAACAAAAACAAACAAAAACAAATTTGTAGTGGAAGTTTCCTTGAAGACATCTCTACCTACAGTATGGGTGCCTGAAACCAAAGGGTCCATGCAGTCATGTTTCAGCCCATCCACAATACAGAGATGACACAATACCAATAAATAGTTCAACCAACAGTAGCCTATAATCATTTATTTGGCCATTTAACTCTTTATCAAAGAATCTACCCCCCCCAAAAAACAATTTATTACAGCGTTCTCAACTTTCCTGTTGTCAAGACGATAATTAGCCGTCGGGAGAAGAGAGAACTCTGCCTACAACTTAGAATTTCAGCTCCTGTCTCTGCCTATTGGCAATAGCTTGTGCAGTAGCTTGCAGAAGCAAACAAGGCGAAATACTCTCCCCGTCTCTCCCCGCAGCCACATAAGCACGGCTGACACCGACATAGTGTTATGCATTCAAATTATGTAAACATATCAAAAAAATGCCCCTTATATTTCCAGACAAGTTTGTTATCAGCTAATCACATTTGAACAGCTGCAATTGCTCTGGTGAACAAAGGCAGTCTAACCAATTTTTAATTAGGTGCTCCTAATGACCTTAAGAAGATTACTGCACTCACCTAATAATCAATACCATGCAGGGTAGGCGGCTAGGGGCTCAGCCAAGGGGGAGGGAGGGAGAGGAGGGAGTGAGAGAGGGAGAGAGAGAGAGAGAGAGGAGGGAGGAGGGAGGCCCTAGCTATTAATATATTACATCCACAGAGGCCTCTCTCTTCATTCCTCTCCTCCTTCCTATCCTCCTCCCCCCTCCCTTCTTCCTCCATTTCCATTGGTAAATGTGAGATCCTGGAGGCGTATGTCCTAACCAGCTGACACTGAGTTTAAATTGTCCATTCTGAAAAATACATGCAGATATTTTTTTAAGCAGAAATGTGTGCATATCAGCTTATTCATATTATACGAGTGAATTATTGTGGTCATATATACTCCATGGTTGAAGCTCTAACGACCAAACAGGATCAGACTAAACACACTGATTGTCATTAGCTATATGAAAAATATTTCACCAAATCTCTTTCTGCTTAATACCATTAAGGTAATACTGTAATGTAGCCTATCAGTTTCATTCCTTTCAAAATCAAATCAACATGAATATATATGAATATCATTTGCTGGATACTGATTAACAGAAGTGGAATAAATTGATGGCCTCGTTTTATCCAAACACAATATTAGGCAGGCATATGGAAATGTTATACGTTCCACGGCTGTTTTTATCTAGTCCCTGATAGTGTGCTACTGAATTAGTTGTTTATGTGTGTGTGTGTGTGTGTGAGAGAGAGAGACAGTGAGAGCGAGAGAGAGAGAGAGAGAGATTTGGGTGCCATTGATTTTCTAAGACCCTCGATCTGTCATTCAGTCATTCTGTCTGTCAATCAGTGTTCCATCCTCTCTCTGTCTCTCTCTGTCTCTCTCTCTCTCTCTCTCTCTCTGTCTCTCTTTCTCTCTTGCTCTCTTCCTCTTCAATCTCTCTCTCTCTCTCTCTGTAGGGATGCTGAGGGAGAGGAATGGTAGTCTGGTATTAACATTATCTCTCCCATGGTCCATGGAGATAGGAACCAAATCATCCCTGTGTTTGCATTAGCCCTTATTCTGCTTTTCCCTCCTTTCCTCTCCTCTCCTTTATCTCTCTTTTCCCTTTTAGTTAGTTAAGCTTTCATTTTTTCCTCACCCACTCCTGCTCCCCTCTATTGTTTGCTGGCTCTCCTTTTTTCATTTCTGCTCTTCGCCATCCTCCAGTCTCTTCTCCTCTATCCTGTAGTCTCGTGTCTACCCTCCAGTCTCTTCTCCTCTACCATGCAGTCTCTTTTCCTTTATCCTGCAGTCTCTTTCCTTTATCCTGCAGTCTCTTTTCCTTTATCCTGCAGTCTCTTCTCCTCTACCCTCCAGTCTCTTCTCCTCTACCATGCAGTCTCTTTTCCTTTATCCTGCAGTCTCTTTTCCTTTATCCTGCAGTCTCTTTTCCTTTATCCTGCAGTCTCTTCTCCTCTACCCTCCAGTCTCTTCTCCTCTACCATGCAGTCTCTTTTCCTTTATCCTGCAGTCTCTTTTCCTTTATCCTGCAGTCTCTTTTCCTTTATCCTGCAGTCTCTTCTCCTCTACCCTCCAGTCTCGTCTCCTTTACCCTCCAGTCTCTTCTCCTCTACCCTCCAGTCTCTTCTCCTCTACCCTCCAGTCTCGTCTCCTCTACCCTCCAGTCTCGTCTCCTTTACCCTCCAGTCTCTTCTCCTCTACCATGCAGTCTCTTTTCCTTTATCCTGCAGTCTCTTTTCCTTTATCCTGCAGTCTCTTTTCCTTTATCCTGCAGTCTCTTCTCCTCTACCCTCCAGTCTCGTCTCCTTTACCCTCCAGTCTCTTCTCCTCTACCCTCCAGTCTCGTCTCCTTTACCCTCCAGTCTCTTCTCCTCTACCCTCCAGTCTCGTCTCCTTTACCCTCCAGTCTCTTCTCCTCTACCCTCCAGTCTCTTCTCCTCTACCCTCCAGTCTCTTCTCCTCTACCCTCCAGTCTCGTCTCCTTTACCCTCCAGTCTCTTCTCCTCTACCCTCCAGTCTCTTCTCCTCTACCCTCCAGTCTCTTCTCCTCTACCCTCCAGTCTCGTCTCCTCTACCCTCCAGTCTCGTCTCCTTTACCCTCCAGTCTCGTCTCCTTTACCCCCCAGTCTCTTCTCCTCTACCCTCCAGTCTCGTCTCCTTTACCCTCCAGTCTCGTCTCCTTTAACCCTCCAGTCTCTTCTCTTCTACCCTCCAGTCTCTTCTCCTCTACCCTCCAGTCTCATCTCCTCTACCCTCCAGTCTCTTCTCCTCTACCCTCCAGTCTCTTCTCCTCTACCCTCCAGTCTCTTCTCCTCTACCCTCCAGTCTCGTCTCCTCTACCCTCCAGTCTCTTCTCCTCTACCCTCCAGTCTCTTCTCTTCTACCCTCCAGTCTCGTCTCCTTTATCCTCCAGTCTCTTCTCCTCTACCCTCCAGTCTCGTCCCCTTTACCCTCCAGTCTCTTCTCCTCTACCCTCCAGTCTCTTCTCCTCTACCCTCCAGTCTCTTCTCCTCTACCCTCCAGTCTCTTCTCCTCTACCCTCCAGTCTCGTCTCCTTTACCCTCCAGTCTCTTCTCTTCTACCCTCCAGTCTCTTCTCCTCTACCCTCCAGTCTCATCTCCTCTACCCTCCAGTCTCTTCTCCTCTACCCTCCAGTCTCTTCTCCTCTACCCTCCAGTCTCTTCTCCTCTACCCTCCAGTCTCGTCTCCTCTACCCTCCAGTCTCTTCTCCTCTACCCTCCAGTCTCTTCTCTTCTACCCTCCAGTCTCGTCTCCTTTACCCTCCAGTCTCTTCTCCTCTACCCTCCAGTCTCGTCCCCTTTACCCTCCAGTCTCTTCTCCTCTACCCTCCAGTCTCTTCTCCTCTACCCTCCAGTCTCTTCTCCTCTACCCTCCAGTCTCTTCTCCTCTACCCTCCAGTCTCGTCTCCTCTACCCTCCAGTCTCTTCTCCTCTACCCTCCAGTCTCTTCTCTTCTACCCTCCAGTCTCGTCTCCTTTACCCTCCAGTCTCTTCTCCTCTACCCTCCAGTCTCGTCCCCTTTACCCTCCAGTCTCTTCTCCTCTACCCTCCAGTCTCTTCTCCTCTACCCTCCAGTCTCTTCTCCTCTACCCTCCAGTCTCTTCTCCTCTACCCTCCAGTCTCGTCTCCTTTACCCTCCAGTCTCTTCTCCTCTACCCTCCAGTCTCATCTCCTCTACCCTCCAGTCTCTTCTCCTCCCCTCTTCTGTCCATCCAATTTGCCCTTATTGACTTTATTGATATCTGAGAGCCTGTCATTTTCTCCTTCCCTTTTGTACAATAAAACTCATATCCACACCATTAATGCATTCATAAACACTTAGAAACATTTCTGTTTATTTACAATTGAGTATTATAAAGTGTAACTTAACCAATATAAAACATGAAAACAATGCATGAACGCAGCACATCATAGCAACCCGTGGGGATTTAATAATATCTGAGTCAGTATGTCCAGAACGTCTGTGTGTTCTCAGCATTTTATTCAGAATCAGACGTTCACCCCCAGGCCCATGCCCAGCAATCCCCCTCCTGCTGAGTTTCCATAGAACCGAATTAACCCCCCACCTCCACAACCAGCATACACGGTCTACATTAGCCTGCTGCTGAAAGTGCAAGCGGCCATTCCCTCACACAAACAGGCTCTGACTCACTGTTCTAACGGACTCCCAGGTTGTCAGCATATTAGTGAAATTCAAACACGTGACTCTGAAGTCCACTGTAGTCCATCTCTGTTTTGTCAACTTGAATGCTTTTTTCAGGCTAGGTTTATAAATATGATTCATCAATTGACTATTCCCCTGCCTCCCCCCTTTTATTTAACTAGGCAAGTAAGTTAAGAAAAAAACTCTTATTTACAACTGCTTTGTTCAGGGGCAGAAGAACATCTATTTTTTTGACCTATCAGTTACTGGCCCAGCACTCTAACCGCCAGGCTACCTGCCGACTATGACTTTTCAAATCACCCAGCAGGCAGGTTGTTTCCTTAGTCCAAGCTGTACTGCCTGACTGTGCAACTACCAAACTATGAATGTATTATATTATATAGTGCATTATGATGCATTATGGGTTTTATAATAGGAGAACATTGCATTTAGACACAACATTTGTAATCCTTATACTGTGATGTCTCCCTGCAGTAGCTACACAATATCAATAGGGATTGCACAATGAATTGTTGAATTTCCCTTGGATCTCTATCCACATGAACCTATGACCATTCATTGTAAAGCCATGTATCAGTGTCAGTAGCTCTATGGCCACAGATACACTCATGTCCTTAATGAAACACTGTAAAACGGATAGTCTCACAATTACAATTTATCACTCAGTCATTTAGCAGGTGCTCTTATCCAGAGAGACTTACAATAAGTGCATCATATAGGGAAGCTGGTCCGAGCCTATCTACTGGGTGGCTACGATGGTGTCTGGTGCTATATAGGCCCCTAGTGAAGGGTTTAAAGTGCCACTAATTCACTTGACAATGACAGACCAAACTATTTATAAAAGTGCACTAACTAAATTAATGGCCCATCGAATGGAGAGTAAAACATTTAAGTGCAAATAAACGCTGGCGGTGTGACCCTCTTACGCTCGCTAACTCAGCCCCACGGCCATACTATCCATTTCATCCCTGGGAGAGAGAGGGAGAGGGAGAGAGAAGGGAGGGGAGGGGAGAAAGAGAGAGAGGGAGAGAGGGAGAGAGAGAGAGAGAGAGAGAGAGAGAGAGAGAGAGAGAGAGAGAGAGGGAGAGGGAGGGAGGGAGAGAGAGAGAGAGAGAGAGAGAGAGAGAGAGAGAGAGAGAGAGGGAGAGAGAGAGAGAGAGATTGAGAGGGAGAGAGAGAGAGAGAGAGAGAGAGATTGAGAGGGAGAGAGAGAGAGAGAGAGAGAGAGAGAGAGAGACAGAGAGAGAGAGAGAGAGATGGTGTAACAACCTTTTGTTCTAAAGCCCATTAATTACCAGTGAGTGATCCACTAGTTAACATTTCAGTGTTAAGTAGTCCTCAACATTCCCTGAGGCTTTTCCCCCAGCCAGCCACAAACCATTAGAGCGTTCAGGGGACGAGTGATGGGGGGAATAAAGGAGAGAACGATAGGGGGAATGAAGAACGGATGGATAGAGAGGTATAAAAGGGAACGACAGAGAGAATGATAGAGGGATGGAGGGGTATGAGACGGAGAGGAGCTCTGAAGAGAGAAAAGGGAGAAGAAGAAAGAACAGAATGTGATAGAATGTGATACTGGTTGATAGTGATAGTGAGAATGATAGTGAGAGCAGCATATACCAGTACAGTGGATACCAACAATGAATGTGGTGTGCGCACAGTTCTTCTGGAATGGTTTAACATCAATTTTACATGTATGTGAAGCCTGATGCAATCTCAATGCAATCAAAATGGCGGTATTCAAAATAGTTCTGAACGAACACATTTTGCACTTTTGTGCACGTGTCTAAGATAACATAACAGCTATTAGACACTTCAGACGTAAAGTTCACAATGCCTTATCGGCAATTTAGTTTTGAATGCAACAATATTTTTCAGAAAATGGATTGTGGATCTACTCAGTTCACTTGCCACAAATGTACACTCACACACATGCAGTTTTTCACACACTACCACATATATCCACACACATGCACTGTCCTGAAAAGTGATTTTTCTAGGTTGGGCGAGGGGTAGCTGTAATAGGCCGTTACTACTGTGAGTGTGTGTGTGACCAGGCCTGTGAAGCCCAGGAGAGGCCTAGAGTTGATACTGAGAGGGAAAATGGCCGCACTCAGTGACAAAACACCATCGGTGCGAAGCAGCGCAAATTAGCACATCACAGATCACAGTGCCCAAAACAGACATGGCACCCGAGGAGTCTGACCCCAACGTCAATGAACGTAGCAAAAATGAAACCACCCTGACCCAATAAAACACTCACTGAAATCCCATCAAACTAAATCGGAATGTGGCCAAGTGAATGCTGCCCGCCTGTATAAGTTCCTTATGTTTTGGAGATTTTAATGTTATGGGTGACCCTGGATAGCTCTAATTGTTTAAAGGGATAGGTTGGGATTTTAAGGCCCTTTATCTACTTCCTCAGAGTCAGTTGAACTCGTGGGTAAAAACTGTATGCATCTAAAAACTGTATGCGAACAGTTTGAAGGAAGTTGCCAACTAGCGTTAGCTTAATGAGTGGGAGTTTTGTACACTTCGTCACTGCGCTCACGCCAGTTAACAACGGCTCGCGAAATGACCTCTAACTTCCTTCATACTGGACGCAGATACGCAGGGCCTTGTTGACAAAACACCGAACTATCCCTTTAATGGAATCGTTTCCGTTTGGCTGCAGAAATGTGAGTTACATGACATCTTTTTATATGAAATATGAGTGTAGAACATGCTTCATGGGTCCTGTCTTTATCTTCCTATGCTGCTCTCTGCCCCTTTTAGATTGCCGTGGTTTGGGCCGTCCTCCCAGTCTTTAATGCATAGAGGAAAGAAGGGGGGGGGGGGGTTTGGAGAGAGAGGTATTGTCACCCCCTGACCATAGTTTGCTTTGTATGTTTCTATGTTTTGGTTGGTCAGGGTGTGATCTGAGTGGGCATTCTATGTTGGATGTCTAGTTTGTCTATTTCTATGTCTGGCCTGATATGGTTCTCAATCAGAGGCAGGTGTTAGTCATTGTCTCTGATTGGGAACCATATTTAGGTAGCCTGGGTTTCACTGTGTGTTTGTGGGTGATTGTTTTCGCACGTTTATTGTTTTTGTTAGTTTATTCATGTATAGTGTCTTTATAAATTAAACATGAATAACCACCACGCTGCATTTTGGTCCGCCTCTCTTTCACCAGAAGAAAACCGTTACAGATCTGGATGGGTAGAGAGAAAGAAGAGGGCGAGAAGGAGGTTGAGCGAGAAAGAGAGAGTGGGAAAGAGAGATGGAGGAGGGTAAAGAGTTAAAGTACTCATTAGAGATGGAGGGGGGTAAAGAGTTAAAGTACTCATTAGAGATGGAGGGGGGTAAAGAGTTAACGTACTCATTAGAGATGGAGGGGGGTAAAGAGTTAAAGTACTCATTAGAGATGGAGGGGGGGTAAAGAGTTAAAGTACTCATTAGAGATGGAGGGGGTAAAGAGTTAAAGTACTCATTAGAGATGGAGGGGGTAAAGAGTTAAAGTACTCATTAGAGATGGAGGGGGGTAAAGAGTTAAAGTACTCATTAGAGATGGAGGGGGGTAAAGAGTTAAAGTACTCATTAGAGATGGAGGGGGGGTAAAGAGTTAAAGTACTCATTAGAGATGGAGGGGGGTAAGAGTTAAAGTACTCATTAGAGATGGAGGGGGGTAAAGAGTTAAAGTACTCATTAGAGATGGAGGGGGGTAAAGAGTTAAAGTACTCATTAGAGATGGAGGGGGTAAAGAGTTAAAGTACTCATTAGAGATGGAGGGGGGTAAAGAGTTAAAGTACTCATTAGAGATGGAGGGGGTAAAGAGTTAAAGTACTCATTAGAGATGGAGGGGGGTAAAGAGTTAAAGTACTCATTAGAGATGGAGGGGGTAAAGAGTTAAAGTACTCATTAGAGATGGAGGGGGGTAAAGAGTTAAAGTACTCATTAGAGATGGAGGGGGGGTAAAGAGTTAAAGTACTCATTAGAGATGGAGGGGGGTAAAGAGTTAAAGTACTCATTAGAGATGGAGGGGGGTAAAGAGTTAAAGTACTCATTAGAGATGGAGGGGGGTAAAGAGTTAAAGTACTCATTAGAGATGGAGGGGGTAAAGAGTTAAAGTACTCATTAGAGATGGAGGGGGGTAAAGAGTTAAAGTACTCATTAGAGATGGAGGGGGGGTAAAGAGTTAAAGTACTCATTAGAGATGGAGGGGGGTAAAGAGTTAAAGTACTCATTAGAGATGGAGGGGGGTAAAGAGTTAAAGTACTCATTAGAGATGGAGGGGGGTAAAGAGTTAAAGTACTCATTAGAGATGGAGGGGGTAAAGAGTTAAAGTACTCATTAGAGATGGAGGGGGGTAAAGAGTTAAAGTACTCATTAGAGATGGAGGGGGGTAAAGAGTTAAAGTACTCATTAGAGATGGAGGGGGTAAAGAGTTAAAGTACTCATTAGAGATGGAGGAGGGTAAAGAGTTAAAGTACTCATTAGAGATGCGCAGGAGGTCTTGGGGCGTTCCACAAGGTTAACGATAACGGCACTCAGCGGCTGAAATGCTCAAGTAGCTTTTATTGTATCATAATAATGAATCAATGGTATAAAGATAAAATAAAATAAATGAACTCCGAAGCCAAGGAGTAAAACGTATGTGCAGCAGTGGCGGGGACAAATAATACAATCCAACAAAAATCTCTCCGGAACCATTGGGCCCTGCTCGGCTAATATCTACTGATGTCATCTTGTTGAAAAATATTTGCCTGGAGGTCAGCGCTCCCTGTTTGAAAGGCTTAAACGCTTCTGCTTCAGAACATTAAATATCTGCCCACATTACCGCTGGTTCGTAGTAACAGAGCAGAGCTGGGGGACAGACAGGGTGCGGGATGTGGTTGGATGTATGAGGCACTCACTTGAGGGCCTGGGAGAAAAGACTGTTCATCTCCTCGTGTGGCACGTGGATGAATGCTGGGAGTTTTAAGTGGGAGAGGGAGTGGGAGTTCAGGAGGAGACGTGGTAGATTTGCTCCACTGTGAAGCCGCTTGCTTCCTCTGTTTGTGTCTTCTCTCTTCTCTCCCTCTCTGTCTCTCTCTCCTGGCGGACTGTGGGGTTTAATCTCTTCCTTCTGTTGTGGTTTCTGTTCCTCTATCTGTCTAAATGCGCGTGTGTGTGTGTGTGTGTGTGTGTGTGTGTGTGTGTGTGTGTGTTTGAAGGTGCATGGCTGAGACACATGATGTATTCTTCAGCATCTGATGCTATAGGCCTATTGAAGTGGACTGCGACGATGACATAGGGATGCTACCTATGTCATAGTGTCATGTGGCCTTTCTTCCAAATCGCGTTGACTCAACTGCGTGATAAACCTAGTTTTCCAAAGGCTTCCCCATGTCATTACCTATACTAACTAGAGCTGTGTGTGTGTGTGTGTGTCTGTGTATCTGTGTCTGTGTGTGTCTGTATCTGTGTCTGTATCTGTGTGTGTGTGTGTGTGTGTGTGTGTGTGTGTGTGTGTGTGTGTGTGTGTGTGTGTGTGTGTGTGTGTGTGTGTGTGTGTATGTGTGTATGTGTGTGTGTGTGTGTGTGTCTGTGTATCTGTGTCTGTGTGTGTGTGTGTGTGTGTGTGTGTGTGTGTGTGTGCACATGCATCTGTATTGGATGGTAAAGGAGGATGCGGTAGAGAGAGGGAGGTCAAACCTGGAAGCATGTTTTAATATTGCTCTACCGTTATCCTGAAAGGCATGATTGGAGTAACACATCTGAACCGATCGTAGTTACAGAATCGTAGGTCTCTCTTTTTTGCATTGGACAATATATACAATGTAAAATAAATACATTTACACAAATGGACATATTGTTGGAGCACGTTGTATGATACACACGTCACAAAAATATACAGGTAATCGTTAACTGATGTGAAGCACATCTACAACTACGGACATGTTTCTCACTACACGGCGTCCCAGCAACTCCTGGTCGGAAGATTCAACTTATTCTTTTTTTTCATAATGTGAATCATATATAATTGTTTCATGTTTTTCCGTCTTTCTTTACCCCCCCCCCCACCCCCTGTTTATTTTTCATACATTTGCATGTCAAACTGCCAGGTTATAACCCGAGCACACAAGTGGTATTTAGGCTACACCTCGGCATAAATACATACGTGACTAACACTCCCTATTCTCCTCCTTCGCTTCTCATAAAATATAGCAGTTGTTTGTACATGTTCACTTCCTTATTTCGTACCGTTTAATTGCAAAATAGTCCAATAGATACAGCATTTTGATCAAATTCAAACACAAAGTGCAACGTCTGTCCGACCGTCTGTCTGTTGCACAGTCATATTGCTTTAAATAACAAAATCACGTTGGGAGAATAAACGCCCTCGTTCGTTATGGCTAAATTACTCTCCTCTCTCTCTCTATCTTCAATATGATTCATAGAAGGTGTTGAAATATACATAGCAAAACCTCAGCATGATTTAAGCCGCTAGAAATATGTGTATCAGCCAACAACATTTGTGGCAACAATCTACACACAAGCAGTTTCGTAATGAGAATTATCATGTGTTGTTATGGTCATTTTTTAAAATGTTAACTAAGAATATTGAATAGTCAATGTGGCTAAATCAGCTTAACTATGTCTTGAGACTGATACCTACTATGTTGTCAAATTTAGCCTTTGACCTTATTCTCTGAAAAGGCTGTGATTATTATCATTTTGTTATTTCCATGGTTTGCCCTCAACTATTTGAATGTCCAATTCAGCTCAGCTTAAATCACCTCTGAGAGACTGTTGTGTACTCTTTCAGCTCCTTTTATAGGTCAGTACATAGTATCGGTTTGAACATGGGAACAGTTCGACAGAGACATCAACTAAAAACAGAAGCTGACAGGGAAAAAGATAAACAGCACCTCTCTTTCAGGAGTTGTGTTATGGAAATGATAGACGAGCCAACACGTTTCGCAAAAACGGGCTTTGACATTATTGTCTCACTCATCAGCGGCTGTAGAGAATTCAGGCCGCAATTCAATGAACTGCAGATCAAGTAAAACCACATTGCGGTTTCACACGGTATCTGAGGTGTAACCGTGCTAAAATTGCCTCACCAAGCAAGCTGCTCTCGCATAAAATATTGCCATTAGATATTGACATAAAACCACACCTGTCTTTCAAACACAGCTTTAACATTCACAGTCTGCAATTGATTGAATTGAAGCCTGAATTTACAGAAGTACTTTCAGTGAAGTACTTTCTCCAAACCATGGTCTCTTTATGTTTAGCCAATGATACATACACGGTAGTTAACAAACAAGACCAAGGAAGAAGATCAATGAATTAGAAACATAACCACCACCCACCCCCCCCCCACCCCCGCCCCCGCCCCATTAGTCCTAGAAAATAACAACATTGTAATCTTTATTTTTTATTTTTTATTTTTAATAAGCACACAAAGTTAAAGCGAGAGTTTTGGAAACGAGTTGAACTCCAAAAATAAAAAAACGTTTTTTTTTGTGTTTTTTTTGTCCTTTGCAACCTCAGAGGTTAGATAATGTTACAACGCGGCTGTTTCTAAATGGAAGGAAGGCAGTATGTACAGCGAGTTATCAAAAAAAGTAATCTATCGTTTGGGAAATTTATTTTTTATTTTTTATTTATTTAAACCTAAGATATACATTGTTATTCTACAAGAAAAAGTTACACAAATGATCCCTTTTTATATACTTTGTTTCTTCCTTTAGATACTTGTTATTCTCTTCTAAGTCAGTACAGGTTATTATGATGATGATGATGATGATGATGATGTTGTTGGATCAGTTGATCTAGCAGAACTAACTAGGAAGAAGAGCCTTGTTTCCTTGGTAAATTGGCAGGTATGTGAGAACCCGCCGCCCCTTATCTCCTGAGGACCGGTACATCCACCGTTGTCTCTACTTCTACCCTGTGTCTAAAATAAAAAAGCGCACGGCACGAGAACGAGAACCACCACGAGAAAGTACACGCCGACGTCGTCGAACGCAACGGAGGGAAAAGGAAGGGAAGGTGAAGGAAAAAAAACTAAATAAAAGGGAACGTTTTTCAGAAAAGCACAGCAAACATGAAACACTGAGAGGCTGAACTACATTTTTCTGTTTTTGTATTTTTGTGTTTTTTGTGTTTTGTTCCAATAAAATGTCTTAGGTTAGAATTATAATCTGTTAATTTACAATATACAATGGTTTAGAAGGTTCAGAAAATACCCCTTACTAATAATACTGACATATTTGTTATAGAGAGTGACGTAGGTTACTTGACTTATCGTTTAGCTTCTCAACTGGAACCAGTTACCATTTTATAATAGAGTACATCATCATCTAGATTATGGATATTGGCGTTCTTAATCTGCGTACAAAAACCCTGGACCAAATCCCAACCTCATTCCTTCCTATGAGCCCACCGCTGTTAAAAGCTTTCCTAAGTGCTAGTCTAGTATTATATCTCGGCTACAGATTACTGTTCTTGGTACAATGGCGGTCTTAAGAGTCAAATGAGTTACCTGCTTGCCTGCACATTCACGGTGCCTCCCTAGCCTTGGGTTAGCTTGATTCTAGGACTATGTCATCTAATAGCCTATGGCAAGCACACAGAGAGAAGCTACACCTGGTAGAAATGCTAACATCCCCCGCAACGAAGACTGGCACCAACATGAACGGCATACATGTTAATATGCACCCTCCTTTTAAATGACTATTGCTTAGAGAAGATAAGAGTCGATCCATATATATATCCGTATAGAATTGCTGAAACTGGTAAAGCTGATAGAAAAACACATATATTGATTGCTTTCTTATTAACACAATATAAACAAAACAAAAGAATCATGTAGACCATATATGATGACCGGATCATATATTTACACCCTTATATTCATTTCAATAAAAATAAGATCAAACAAGTTGAAAAACAACCATAAATATGTGTCCCTTCAGCGCCCCTGTACCTCTCGTCCATATTGCATGAGTGACTAAAGCTTCCCCGTCTCCCTCAAAAAGTAACAACAATCATCAAGCCACTACATCATGTCTGCGAAACCCTCTGGAAGACTTAACCGAAAAGGGCAACGAGGGAGTCTAACTGCTGTAAGTGATTCAAATGGACAAACCCAAAGGGAAAGGCTGGGGGTGATGACAACGATCTGTTATTAGGCTGGCACATTGGGGACTGTGTGTGTGTGTTGTATGTGTGGACGTGTCTAACTATTCTTGTGGGGACCAGAAGTCCCCACAAGAAGCGTAAATGGACAAAAATCTGAGCAACTGGGGACATTTTGTTAGTCCCCACGAGGTCAAATGCTATTTCTATGGGGTTTAGGGTTAATGTTAGAATTAGTGTTAGGGTTATAATTACATTAAGGGTTAAGGTTAGGAACTAGGGTTAGGATTTTGAATGGGACTGAAGTGTGTGCCCCCACAAAGTTAGCTGTACAAGACTGTGTGTGTGTGTGTGTGTTATAATACTGTAGTTAAGCAGGCCAGACTGCAGTAAGAGGTAAATACTTGGGGTGGGGTACTGGGGGAACAAGGTATTTTGGGGAAGGGAGGTGTATCAGAAGATATTAGGAGTAACCGGAGGTGTCAGGGGCTGATAGTAAAGTTTGCTGGCATCCACTGAATGGATCTCCATCCTTTGGCAGGGCAAGTCTCCTCTCCTCCTTTCCACTCTTCTCTTCTCCGTTACACATTTCTTCATGAAAATCATCAACAAAAAGTCTTTGTTCATTTTCAAACGTTTTCTTCAACAGCACATCCTGTAAAAACTGTTGGGAAACTGAGAAGAAGTTGAGAAAGATTTACAGTCTCTCTGCTGCTGACACAAGCAGAACAGTCTCTCTTCTTTTCTTTTTAAATTCCTCGTTTAAAACATTTTCATCAGTCAATAGTCAATAATCACATCGTTAATCATTCTTATATGTATAAGTGACTTGTGGTTGATAGTCAATAGTTTACAGGGCCGTTGTTATGGTAACTGGTTTATGACTTGTCTATAATCTATACACATACGGCCCTCCAGCAGAGGTCTCGTCTCAGTGTCAGTGTCTTCCCTTATGCACAGAGGTCAGGGGTTAAAGTTCAGAGGTTAGTCCCGCCCATCCCTCTCAGTGGGCGGCGGTTTGGGAGGTTCAGGGGTCATGTGGGGTTACGAGGGGCGGGGGGGTCAATGGGAGGAGGCTGGGTGCGACTGACAGACTGACATATTGGGGGTTGTTGACGTGGTTAGCCAATCAGACCTTGGCCTCCAGCAGTTCCAGGAAGAGTTTGTGCATGGGGACCTTGCCGTCCTGCTTGATGCTGTAGAAGTGCTGCACGGCCTTGGTGGAGGTCTGGCGGAGCAGAGGCAGGGTCATCAGCAGCTTGCCTGCCCGACGAGGGTCCTCCGGGTGCTGGCCCGCCTCGTAGTCCTGCAGGGCCTCATGGAGCACGTCCTGGAGCTTCTGCACCGCCTCCACATCCTCTATGTGCATGGAGTCTACAGGGGGAGGGAGGGAGGGGAAATAAAGCAGATAGAGGTTCATCTTTACACATACTACATGACTATATCATCACAGAATGAGAGAGAGAGAGAGAGAGAGAGAGAGAGAGAGAGAGAGAGAGAGAGGGAGAGAAGAGAGAGGGAGAGGGAGAGAGAGAGAGAGGGAGAGAGAGAGGGAGAGAGAGAGAGAGAGAGAGAGAGAGAGAGAGAGAGAGAGAGAGAGAGAGAGAGAGGAGGGAGAGAGAGAGAGAGAGGGAGGGAGGGAGAGAGAGAGAGAGAGGAGAGGGAGA
>NC_034187.2:35965944-35988444 GCF_002021735.2 Oncorhynchus kisutch
GAGAGAGAGAGAGACACTCCCCAGCTGAACAATAGCCTGGCCTGTCTGTATTTTCCTGTCTCAGGGGTAATGTCTAACACAGTCATTAGCATATTGAGTCGGTACTGGAGCATTTATGAGCACTGGGGATGGGTGTGGTACTTCGATGGATTTCACAACTCCAGTCCAACACACCCACACACAAGCACACACACACACATACACATGCACACACAGGCCCTTAATGGTCCAAGCAAGAGGTCACTGTGGGTGGGGTGATCACAGTATATAACCACTGTTGTACTCTATCGGGTACATCCATCATTGTGTGTGTGTGTGTGCGTGCTACTGCGGCCTGTCTATGTGTCCAGGTTGACCCTAGCAGTGTTTCTCCCCAGGGATAAATGACTTAATGCAGGCTGGCCTTTAAAGTTGAAACCAGATCAATCCAGCCGATCAATGGAACATGCATGTTAAATAATAATCACAGGTCAACTATTGACAGATCACACTGACCAAACATTGTGGTGGAGATGAGGGTGTACGCAAACACACAAGCACACACACACACACACACACACACACACACATGCACACGCACACGCACACACACACGCACACACGCACAGACGCACACACACATGCCACATGCACACACACAGGATATAACGACTGGCGTTAGTCTACTGTCCCATAGCTGGGGGGGTGTGAGTGGCTGGGTTATAGTGTGTGCATTTGGTTCAATTCTCTAAACCCCACCACACGTACACATACCGGCTGCTCTGCCCCAAAGACACATTCAGATGTTCATGCTTCTGTTTGGGTCAATACTCGAACCCGGTATATGTGTGTGTCTGATCCAGGAGTCTGACAGCGAGCTCTCAGTCATCCATCACCGGGATTTGGAGGTGTGTGTATGAGTGAGTGTGTGACAGGGGCTTTGGCCATGTGAAAAGTGACCTGTGATCCGACAGGAGCCCCCCCCAGCAGGAAACTGCTTACACACACACCTTTACAGGGCTGCAGAGCCAGCAGCACTATCAATCTGACTATCACACACACACACATAAGCGTGCACACGCACGTGCACACCGACACACATACACACGCATACACCAGAGCCACTCACATATTCATGCAACAGAGCAACAAGCTCTCATAGTTTCCCTTCAACATATCATGGTTAATTTTTACCGCATTCATTCCACGCGATTACAGGGTTAATTCCGCATGGTTACAGGGTTAATTCCGCATGGTTACAGGGTTAATTCCGCATGGTTACAGGGTTAAAACAGAAACGACTCAAACGGTTAAGTTTAGGTATTAATTCATAGTGGTTAAGGTTAGGTATTAATTCATAGTGGTTAAGATTAGAGCTATGGTTTGGGGAAGGCTTAAAACAAAATGATTAAAAACGACATGCTATTATCATCAAGTATCACCAAGTGTTCTTGCTAGAGCATTGTGGACTAGTCTAATACTACACACGTTATGTCTCCACTCAATTCCATCTGTTTCTATAATACTACACACGGTATGTCTCCACTCTATTCCATCTGTTTCTATAATACTACACATGGTGTTTCTACTCCAACTGTTTCTATAATACTACACATGGTGTCTCCACTCAATTCCATCTGTTTCTTTAATACTACACACTGTACTGTATGTCTCCACTCTATTCCATCTGTTTCTATAATACTACACACTGTACTGTATGTCTCCACTCTATTCCATCTGTTTCTATAATACTACACATTGTACTGTATGTCTCCACTCTAGTCCATCTGTTTCTATAATATTACACACTGTACTGTATGTCTCCACTCTATTCCATCTGTTTCTATAATACTACACACTGTACTGTATGTCTCCACTCTATTCCATCTGTTTCTATAATACTACACACTGTACTGTATGTCTCCACTCTATTCCATCTGTTTCTATAATACTACACACGGTATGTCTCCACTCTATTCCAACTGTTTCTATAATACTACACACGGTATGTCTCCACTCTATTCCATCTGTTTCTATAATACTACATAAATGATAATACTACACCAGTATTTATTTTTCCTGTAGAAAGGCGTACGCCACAATGAAGGCTCTTTCGAACATCGTGAAGATGTCAATTGAACTAATTCCATATTTCAGTTATAACATGGTGGCTTTTGGGTTTTTTCACAGTAAAACACTATCCTCCTAATCAAAACATTTGACACCATATTCTAAGGTGTTTGTCCACTGCTGTTAGATAAAATGCCACATGGCGTAACAGTAGTAAATCAATGAGAATTCAATTAAGTCTTAAGGTGACAGGAGACTTAATGTAATTTGGCTGTTACTTAAATTAACATGCTAGTCAAACATGTTCTGGTAATTGTGTGGATAACTTATGTTTCTTAGCTCTATAGGAAAGAGATGCACTCCTCCCAAGAGTGTTTGACAATTATAATAGCAAGTAGATATTCTTCTGTGTGTGTGTGTGTGTGTGTGTGTGTGCGTGTGTGTGTGTGTGTGTGTGTGTGTGTGTGTGTGTGTGTGTGTGTGTGTGTGTGCGTGTGTGTGCGTGTGTGTGCGTGTGTGTGTGTGTGTGTGTGTGTGTGTGTGTGTGTGTGTGTGTGTGTGTGTGCGTGTGTGTGTGTGTGTGTCCCAGACTTAAAGTGGCAGGAAACACTGTGTTCTATTAGCGTAGCATGTTGCTAATGAGCAGTGAGGTTAAACAGGGACTGTTAACACACACACATCTACATCTTTATATGTGAATCACGTACAGTAGCATTTCTTAAGGGTTCCCATCATTAATGCAGAAGATTAGCATTCAAAGAATTAATTATGTCCCTGCCCTTCAAAATGCTAATACCAGCTTTCTGTTGTTGTTACACTGGCTCACCTTTAACAAACTGAAATAAATATTGACTAACAACTAAAACCTTATAGTTTTGATCATAAACTTGTCTGCATCACTTCTTCAATATAAATATATATATTTTTCATTAACAGACATCTCCAACAGTAACCACTTAGCAAACATTTTTATCCAAAGTGGCCTACAGGTGACATACAGTATAAAGTATATTCAATATGAGTCCCCATGCAGAAATGTAACACACACAAAGAAGTCTGTTGTGAAGGACTCCAGCTGCTATCAGTCTCCGTCTGTGTCATCGACAGCATGGATGAACACTTAAGCACAAAATCAATTTAAAAAAAACATTTCTCTAAGGAGTCGCACGTCCAAGCCCTCTCTGGGGTGCACTTGTGGCAGGAGGGCTGAAACGTTCCCATGTTCCCAGACTCTCCCCCAATCCTCCGCTCGCCAAATAGTGAACCGTCATCCCACGGCCAGCAGAAGCAATCTGCTCTTTCATTTTTCAGCGTGGCTGGGCCCGGCCCGAGATTGATCGCCACATATGGCCCCAGAAAACAAACTGTCAATACGTTGAGCGCTGGAGAATTTGAACAAATAGCCGTCCTCCCATTCAAGCCGCCCATTGCATCCCATTTAACAGATTCTATTGACAGTTTCCTTCTTGTAATTAAAGGGAAAACTACTGGCCGGCAATCAAGATAAAGTTCAAAGATGGGGTCACCGGGAGGAGAGGGGGTGGGAGAAGGGAGAAGAGGGCTAGGCAGGACTGTCGATGCCGGACGACATCAGAGGCGGTTATTGACATGCGGGGTCCTAATGATCGTGCCTTATTTAACAGGCATCTGAGGAGACCACTATGCTAATTGTAAAAGGGACAGCCACTACTACGCTTCAGGGAGTGTGTGTGTGTGTGAGTGTGTGCAGGTGCGTGTTTCACTGTCTGAATGTATGTGTCTGCTGTGGGGATGTATTTAAATCACCTCTTTGACGGTGCTTCTCTTATGAGTCTCATGGGAGGAGGGGAGGTGGAGGAGGGGAGGAAGAGGAGGGGAGGGAGAGGAGGGGAGGAAGAGAAGGGGAGGTGTAGGAGGGGAGGTGGAGGAGAGGAGAGTAGGAGGGGAGGTGAGGTGGAGGAGAGGGGGAGGTAGGGGAGGGGAGGAGGTGGAGGAGGGGAGGTTTAGGAGGGGAAGAAGAGGAGGGGAGGTGGAGGAGTGGAGGAGGAGGGGAGGTGGAGGAGGGTAAGAAGAGGAGGGGAGGTAGAGGAGAAGGAGGAGGAGGTGGAGGAGGAGGAGGAGGAGAGGTGGAGGAGGGGAGAAAGAGGAGGGGTGGAGGAGGGGAAGAAGAGAAGGGGAGGTGGAGGAGGAGGAGGAGGTGGAAGAGGGGAGGAAGAGGAGGGGAGGTGGAGGAGGGGAAGGAGAGGTGGAGGAGGGGAAAAAGAGGAGGGGAGGTAGAGGAGGGGAAGGAGAGGTGGAGGAGGGAAGAAAGAGGGGGAGGATTCAGATCTTAAGTCTTCTTTTCTGACACTCTGTCCTTACATAACTTCTGATAGTGGAGAAATGGTTTGGAGAACGAAACAAACAACGCCAGAGTTGGGGGTTTATTTCCAGCATGGGCCATATAAGTCACTTTGGATAAAAGCATCTGGTAAATGACTACACTATTACATTTTGTATGTTTGTATTACAAGAGCAAGGACAAGAGACGATGGGGACTGATTCATAATGTTTTACCATTGTACCACTGAGGCAAATGTAATATCAGCTTTCAAAATGAAATACATGAAATATCACTTTGATATTTCATAGAGATTAGATGGAAGCATGAATCATACTCAGGATGTTAACAAGACTGGAAACAGGACAACACCCAGACATAACAGGAAATCATAGAGTTATAGAATACAGTTACAGCTATGGTTTAAATCCAGTACCATTTCTGAGAATCTTGTTTAGTATTTACTACAATGTAGTTGAGTGCCAACAGCTACTCAGAAGTGTGCCTGTCTGAGTTGGTTTAAGAGAGTGCATGAGGAAGGGACTGTGTGGACGTGTGTGTGTGTGTTCTCACCTGAGTTAGCCAGAGCGATAGCCTTGAGAGTGACAAACTCTTCCTTCTCCAGCTTCATGGCTTTGTATTTCTTCACCAGTTGCAGTATGGCGTTGTTGAGATCAAGAAGACCTGCCAGCTTGGACTGGTCCTCGTCCATGATGTAGTCCTCAGCATACACCAGCTTGTCCTCGAAGGACAGCGAGCGGTACACCACACGCAGGATCAGAATCTCCATCCACGCACTCTGCAGTAGACTCATCTGGTCTGCCAGCGACAGCGTGGAGAAACCTGAGGGAGGGAGAGGGCGGGGGAGAGAGAGAGAGAGAGAGGGCGGGGGAGAGAGAGAGAGGTTAAACCCACTGGATATTACAATCAATTCAGAACAAAAATTAGGCTGCTGTTTAAGTCTGGGTCTAGGACTAGGTATGGTCCTCAGCTGTTCTGGGGTCTGGGTCTAGGCCTTGGACTGGGTCTGGGTCTAGGTCTAGGTCTGGGTCTAGGTCTGGGACTTGGTCTAGGTCTGGGACTAGGTCTAGGTCTGGGACTAGGTCTAGGTCTAGGTCTAGGTCTGGGTCTAGGTCTGGGTCTAGGTCTGGGACTTGGTCTAGGTCTGGGACTAGGTCTAGGTCTGGGACTAGGTCTAGGTCTGGATCTAGGTCTGGGTCTGGATCTAGGTCTGGGTCTAGGTCTGAGACTTGGTCTAGGTCTGGGACTAGGTCTAGGTCTGGGACTAGGTCTAGGTCTAGATCTGGGTCTAAGTCTGAGACTTGGTCTAGGTCTGGGACTTGGTCTAGGACTAGGTCTAGGTCTAGGTCTAGGTCTGGGTCTAGGTCTGGGACTTGGTCTAGGTCTGGGACTTGGTCTAGGTCTGGGACTAGGTCTAGGTCTGGGACTAGGTCTAGGTCTAGGTCTGGGTCTGGGTCTAAGTCTGGGTCTAGGGCTGGGACTATGTCTGGGACTAGGTCTAGGTCTGGGTCTGGGTCTGGGTCTGGGTCTGGGTCTGGGTCTGGGTCTGGGTCTGGGTCTGGGTCTAGGTCTAGGTCTAGGTCTGGGTCTAGGTCTGGGACTTGGTCTAGGTCTGGGACTAGGTCTAGGTCTGGGACTAGGTCTAGGTCTGGGTCTGGATCTGGGTCTGGGTCTGGGTCTGGCCTAAACATCATTGTCATTCAGGTTGTGTGTTGAAGCCAGAGGAAGTTCATCCAGCCTCTCCAGCACCATACCAAGGGCCTCCTCCTCCTCCCTAGCCCAGCGCCCAGGGCTCTCCTCTGGGGACGGAGGTGTCTTATCTCCAACTGAACACACACACCATGGATCAATGCTAGCCATCACCACCCCTCACACTCTAATTGCTAGTCTGAAAACTCCTACTCTCTCTTTACTCTTCTCCTCTCTCCCTCTTCGTGTCTCTCACTCGCTCCCTCTCTCAGTCTCACTCAACATCCCTCCTGTCTTTTGCTTTCACTTTGCTTCCCCAATCTGTCTTTCCTTCCTCTCTCTTGGCTTCCCCCCACTCTGTCTTTCCTTCCTCTCTCTTGGCTTCCCCCCACTCTGTCTTTCCTTCCTCTCTCTTGGCTTCCCCCCACTCTGTCTTTCCTTCCTCTCTCTTGGCTTCCCCCCACTCTGTCTTTCCTTCCTCTCTCTTGGCTTCCCCCCACTCTGTCTTTCCTTCCTCTCTCTTGGCTTCCCCCCACTCTGTCTTCTTTCCTCTCTCTTGTCTTCCCCCCAATCTGTCTTTCCTTCCTCTCTCTTTCCTTCCCCCCACTCTGTCTTTCCTTCCTCTCTCTTGGCTTCCCCCCACTCTGTCTTTCCTTCCTCTCTCTTGGCTTCCCCCCACTCTGTCTTTCCTTCCTCTCTCTTGGCTTCCCCCACTCTGTCTTTCCTTCCTCTCTCTTGGTTTCCCCCCACTCTGTCTTTCCTTCCTCTCTCTTGGTTTCCCCCACTCTGTCTTTCCTTCCTCTCTCTTGGCTTCCCCCCAATCTGTCTTTCCTTCCTCTCTCTTGGCTTCCCCCCACTCTGTCACCTCTACCTTTTTTCTCTACATCTTTCCCCTCTATCTATGCAAATGTTCTCTTTCTCTAGATCTCTGTATTTGTATTTGTGTTATTGGGTTTGCTGGATCTTGAACACAAATGGAAGAAGTCAGTATGGTTATGTTATTGCAGAACAGATTTACGAACATGTGTATCTCTGTCTCTCCCTCGCTTTCTCTCTTTCTCTCTCCCTCTCTCTTTCTGTCTCTCCCTTGCTCTATAATGGAACACCTGCCCACTCACATCTCACCTCACAGCTGTCCTCTCCTCTCTCTTTCGCTCACACACCTGCTCATTCACACCTGTGTGTGTGTGTGTGTGTGTCTAAACAAGCCTTCCGGAGGCACACAGAGGGGGCTGTCCAGGTGCACACCTGTCAGACTTCTATCTCCAACTCACAGAACGTTGTGTGTGTGTGTGTGTGTGTGTGTGTGTGTGTGTGTGTGTGTGTGTGTGTGTGTGTGTGTGTGTGTGTGTGTGTGTGTGTGTGTGTGTGTGTGTGTGTGTGTGTGTGCGCGTGTGTGTGTGCGTGTGTGTGTGTGTGTGAGATAAGCTGAGGCATTCAGCAGGTGGAACTGGCAGATGAGGAAGAAATACTTAACAACATCTCTTGTGCTGAGACTCCTCAGGAGTTGACGGTGTGAGTGTGTGTGTGTGTGTGTGTGTGAGCAGCGTGGTTTCTTCTTCTCTCTCCCAAAGCTGATCAGTAGTGGCAGATAGCTCATTATGTTGGAGTTGCAGGCTATTGTTTCAAACAACTGTTAATTTACTATCCACTACTGCTAACATTGCTGATCGCATTAGAAACTGTGGAGGGCTGGGAAACAGTTGGTGTGCACACACACACACACAGACACACACACAGACACACACACGGAAGGAGCAGTGTGAGCCAGTTGGCAGCACCTCCACTACTCCTTAATAAAATCATCAGAAGGGATTAAGGATGAATTTCTTAAGGGGGTCTTTAATACCCCACTCCTCAGCAGGGGATGGAACGGGAGATGGGAGCTGGCAGGCAAAAATGAACACACATACACACGCACAAAAGCAAGCATGCGTGCAAACACACACACACACACACAAACACACACACATTACACCTCCTCTTGCATCAAGGAGGGAGGAGAGGGAGGAGAGGACAGAGTACCTTTTTGCTAGAGGGGTGTAAACCAAATCAAGAGGATTGCTAGTTGTTGTCCAGTAAATAAAAGCTGCTTGGAGATACAGCAATGTTGTTCTGTTGTATGTAGTAATGAGTCATTAGGTTTGCAGTGGAAAGCAGAGAGTCACAATAATGGGGAGAATCTGAGGAAGATTAACTGAGAGAGAGGCAAAGGAGGGTAAAGAAGTGTGTGTGTGTGTGTGTGTGTGTGTGTGTGTGTGTGTGTGTGTGTGTGTGTGTGTGTGTGTGTGTGTGTGTGTGTGTGTGTGTGTGTGTGTGTGTGTGTGTGTGTCGGTGGAGGGGTGGGGCTGTAGCATGGCAGATGGACAGACTCCATAGCGTGGAGTCTCTTCCTGTGCCCCACCAAACCTCCTACACACACACACACACACACACACACACACACACACACACACACACACACACACACACACACACACACACACACACACACACACACACACAGCGATGTTGGTAAATAATTAGATTTACACATTTCCCCCACAATCTCTACCCATCTCCCCTACTCCCCTCCAACCACACCAATAATTAAAAGCACCATGATTAGTTTATTGAGTGGAAGAAGGAACGTTTTTTTTTATTGAGGTCCGTCAATGATGTTATCAGGAGCAATAGCTCGGCATCCCTAGCTGTCATGGCCGCGCAGCCATGCAATTCTTCTTATCAGCCTGATTAATACAAATGCTGCTTCAGGACTCATTCATTAACAGATACGCATCTCTGTTCCCATGGCCAATCGATACGGCGGAGAAAAGGAGCATCAATGTGAATTTAGTGCTGATGATGGAGGGAGAGAGGTATTGACGCGGGGGAGAGGGAAGAAGAGAGAGAAAGAGGCGAGAGAGAGAGAGGAATCCCAGGGTTCTTTTATACCAGTGATTTCATTTCACAAAAGAGCTGCTCTTTAAACTCTAATTGCATTTCCCCCCTGTCAGTGAGCCTCAGGTCGCATTGTTGAAGAGACATCTGTTGGGTGTGTGCATGGGTGTGTGTGTCGACTCTCATTGTTAAATAGATATTTGTAGTGTGTGTGTGTGAGAGACAGAGAGAGAAGGAGAGAGAAAGAGGGAGAGAGAGAAAGAGAAAGAGAAAGAGGGAGAGAGAAAGAGAGAGAGGGAGAGAGAGAAAGAGGGAGAGAGAAAGAGAGAGAAAGAGAGAGAGGGAGAGAGGGAGAGAGAGAAAGAGAGAGAGGGAGAGAGAGAGAGATGTGCGTACACATCCGTGTCCATGTGTTATATCTGATTGTATTGGTCAGATGAAAGTAATCTAGATAAGATTATGAATTCAGCTGATAAGGTGTATCTAATGAGTGATGGTGAGATTCAATTTAAACCCGAGTCCTTGATAAATACTAGCTACTTCATTAAAACAATACACCTGTCTTACAGCTGCTGTACGCAGAAAGGCAGATTTTTGGATGTAGATATTTTGATGTTCTGTTGTTTCTACAAGACAGACCTAACTCCCTCTCACACATTGTGTTTGTGTGTGTGTGTGTGTGCTGCTTTCCTTTCTGACAGACAGACTGATGGCCATAAGCTAAGAAAGGGCTGTCGCTATTGGCATTGTCATCCCCCTCTATCACTCTCCTCTCCTCCTCTCCTCCTCTCCTCCTCTCCTCCTCTTCTCTTATCCCCCTCCCTCCAGGCTCATTCATTCTGAGATCTGAACAGAGAATGCAGGGTGTGTGTGTGTGTGTGTGTGCATGTATGTTCTGTTTTTTTGGAATGAATTGCAAGAATCGCTGAATTTGGAGACTTATATTTCCCTCACTACCTTTAAACATCAGCTATCTGAGCAGCTAACCGATCGCTGCTGTTTTTAGTCCATCTGTAAATAGCCCACCCAATCTACCTACCTCATCCCCATATTGTTTTTTTTACTTTTCTGCTCTTTTGCACACCAGTATCACTACTTGCTCATCATCATCTGCTCATCTAGCACTCCCATGTTAATCTGCTAAATTGTAATTACTTCGCTACTATGGCCTATTTATTGCCTTACCACCTCACGCCATTTGCACACACTGTATATAGACTTTCTTTTAAAAAATTATTATTGTTTTTCTATTATATTATTGACTGTATGTTTGTTTATGTGTAACTCTGTGTTGTTGCTTGTGTCGCACTGCTTTGGCCATGTCGCAGTTATACATGAGAACTTGTTCTGAACTGGCCTACCTGGTTAAATAAAGGTGAAATAAATAAATAATTGTGTGTGTGTGTGTGTGTGTGGTTTGTATACACTGAGTGTACAACACATTAGAAACACTGCTATCTAAATGACACAGACTGACCAGGTGAATCCAGGTGAACACTATGAGCCCTTATTGATGTCACTTGTTAAATGCACTTCAATCAGTGTAGATGAAGGGGAGGAGACGGGTTAAAGAAGGATTTTTAAGTCTTGAGACAATTGAGACATGAGATTGTGTTTGTGTGCCATTCAGAGGGTGAATGGGCAAGACAAAAGAGATTTCAGTGCCTTTGAACGGGGTATGGTAGTAGGTACCAGGCGCAGCGGTTTGAGTGTGTCAAGAACTGCAACACTGCTGGGTTTTTCATGCTCAACCGTTTCCTGTGTGTATCAAGAATGGTCCACCACCCAAAAGACATCCAGCCAACTTGACACAACTGTGGGAAGCATTGGAGTCAACATGGGTCGACGAATTGAGGCGGTTCTGAGGGCAAAAGGGGTGCAACTCAATATGAGGAAGGATATGTTTTGTACACTCAGTATTTTTGAGCTGTATGTGTGTTGTATGTGGGTCTTTGTGTACTCCATATGTATGTGTTAGTGTGTGACTGTGCAGGTGTGCGTATGTGGGTACATTGTCTGTGTATGTGTTACCTGGTGTGTGTGCTGCCAGGTCGGTCTGACAGGAAGAGGCTGTAGTGCAGTCATGCAGACTTAACACCTACTGGGCACTAAGACTGCACTCTCACACACACACACACACACACACAAACACACACACACACTCACACACACAGACACACACACGCACGTCCATGTCGCTACCCCGCAGCCTGCATGTCTGCCAAATCAGTCCTGACTGCACGTTTACAACCCAGACAGCTGAACAGCCTGTGTACACACTACCACACACACACACACACACACACACACACACACACACACACACACACACACACACACACACACACACACACACACACACACACACACACACACACACACACATATACATTCACACACATAACATCTACTCACCAGTCTTTACCAACCATACACACCAGCGCAATGCGTTTCCTCATGGTTGCAGGGTGAATAATGTGTGACTGATCACCGATCGTGCTGCTGAAGTGTGCGTGTGTGTGGACGTTGATAATGTGACAGGTGCGAGGAGTAGTGACAGACTCTCTACTCCTGATCCAGTTTGATTTGGTACCACACGGGTGAGTTTCACACGCTGTCAAGACGACACAACCCAACACTAATAAGTCATCAACTGCTTGGCTGTCATAGCAGAGAAGAGAGAAGTACAGACAAAGACAATCAGTTCACACTGTAGCCGGGTTAAGGCCCGCTGAGACTGAGATTGCATACAGACTCGTGAGGAATCCACCTGTTTCAGATACACCACAGACTTGTGTTTCTGTGTGTGTCTGTGTGTGTCTAGAGAGTGTCCTGCGGTGATATGTGACTTCAGTCTTGTCTCACGCTGCTAGTTCTCCTGCTGTACCATACGGACAGACTCCGGCCCAACCACACACCCCCTGTGACTGGCTAGGCCACTCCCTGTGGCTCACACACACACACGCACACATGTCACACAAGCTCATACACAAACACACGCACGCACTCACACACATACAAACACCGTGCATGACCCAATTACAAAGCGAGGGGGAAAGTGATGAGGAATCAGAGAGAACAGACGTCACTGAGAAACAGCTACAGCTCATTTACTGGGATTAATAGAGGATAGCTCGTTTCTGATTTTCACTAAGGGATTTTAAATAAGAATTAATGAGATGGAAAAATCTATTCTTTCATATCTGATAATTATCTACAATGAAAAACACTACAGAAGAAGAAGAAAAAGATGAAGAAGAAGATGAAGAACAGGAAGAAGTAGATGAAGAGGAAGAAGAAGAAGAAGTTGTAGAAGAGGAAGATGAAGAGGAAGAAGAAGAAGAGGAAGAAGAAGAAGATGAGGATGAAGAAGAAGAAGATGAAGAAGAACAGGGAGAAGATGAAGAAGATGTAGAAGAAGAAGAAGAGGAAGAAGAAGATGAAGAAGAAGAAGAAGAAGAAGAGGGTGAAGAAGAAGATGAAGAAGAAGATGTAAAAGTAGAAGAAGATGAAGAGGAAGAAAAAGAAGATGAAAAGGTGAGGAAGAAGAAGATGTAGAAGAAGAAGATGAAGAAGATGTAGAAGAAGAAGATGAAGAGGAAGAAGAAGATGAAAAACAAGAAGAAGAAGATGTAGATGTAGAAGAAGAAGATGAAGAGGAAGAATAAGATGAAAAAGGTGTAGAAGAAGATGTAGAAGAAGAAGATGAAGAAGAAGATGTAGAAGAAGAGGATGAAAAAGATGAAGAAGAAGAAGATGTAGAAGAAGATGTAGAAGAAGATGTAGAAGAAGAAGATGAAAAAGAAGAAGATGTAGAAGAAGATGTAGAGGAAGAAGATGAAAAAGAAGAAGATGTAGAAGAAGAAGATGTAGAAGAAGATGTAGAAGAAGAAGATGATGTAGAAGAAAATGTAGAAGAAGAAGATGATGTAGAAGAAGAGGATGAAAAAGAAGAAGATGAAGAGGAAGAAGATGAAGAAGAAGAAGATGAAAAAGATGAAGATGAAAAAGAAGAAGATGTAGAAGAAGATGTAGAAGAAGAAGATGAAAAAGATGAAGATGAAAAAGAAGAAAATGAAGAAGAAGATGTAGAAGAAGAAGATGAAGAAGGTGAAGAAGATGAAGCTTTGGCAGGTTTGAAGTAGGAGTAGTCTTTCAGTCACTATTCTCCTCTGATTAAACAAATATCAATCCCCTGGCGGTTTATTGTCTGGAGTCACTAGGCCAGAGAGGCAATGTGGGCCACACAAATCATGCTGGGTAAACAAAGCCAGGCCAAGTCAGCCAACCAGACTGCCCCATGGAACACTTAACGACCTAAGGAGCAGGGTTGGGGTCAATTCCATTTAATTCCAGTCAATTCAAATTTAATTTCGAAATGTTCCTTATTGAAAAGCATGGACGAAAATGTGAATTTGAATGTCAGTGAACTTCCTGAACTGACTGGAATTTAAATGGAATTAACCCCAACCCTGCTAGGGAGTCCACTATACTACACAACCAGACTGTCTTACAGTCCCATATATCCCCTCTAGTGACTGCTGACTTACTGCTTTCCTCCTTTACTCTGAACACTAGCCCCTTGGATTGTGTGTGTCTGCTACAATATGTATGGGGCCGTGTGTGTCTATGTGTGTGTGTGTGTGTGTATGTATTGAGTGTCTCTTCAAACAGTCTTTCAGGCCCTGCCTCACTCCTCTCTAGTGAATAGGATCAGTAAAGGTGGCTTGGACCTCGGCTTTTATCACTTTCTCTTTTTATCTGCAGAAAATACTCACTCATGCGCACACACATAACGGCTCTAGTAGTCCATATACGGGATAGATACAGGAGAGAGAGGTGGAGAAAGGAATGGGCAAGAAGGAGATGGAGAGATGGAGAGAGAGGTGGAGAGAGAGGTGGAGATTAAGATGGACAAAGAGATGGAGAGAGACATGGAGAAAGAGATGGAGATTGAGATGGAGAGAGACATGGAGAGAGACATGGAGAGAGACATAGAGAGACATGGAGAGAGACATGGAGAGAGACATAGAGAGAGAGATGGAGAGAGACATGGAGAGAGACATGGAGAGAGACATGGAGAGAGAGATGGAGAGAGACATGGAGAGAGACATGGAGAGAGACATGGAGAAAGAGATGGATAGAGACATGGAGAGAGACATGGAGAGAGACATGGAGAGAGACATGGAGAAAGAGATGGATTGAGACATGGAGAGAGACATGGAGAGAGACATGGAGAGAGACATGGAGAGAGACATGGAGAAAGAGATGGAGAAAGAGATGGAGAGAGACATGGAGAGAGACATGGAGAAAGAGATGGAGAGAGACATGGAGAGAGACATGGAGAAAGAGATGGAGAGAGACATGGAGAGAGACATGGAGAGAGACATGGAGAAAGAGATGGAGAGAGACATGGAGAGAGACATGGAGAGAGAGATGGAGAGAGACAGGGAGAAAGAGATGGAGAGAGACATGGAGAGAGACATGGAGAGAGACATGGAGAAAGAGATGGAGAGAGACATGGAGAGAGACATGGAGAAAGAGATGGAGAGAGACATAGAGAAAGAGAGAGATTAAGATGGAGAGACAGATGGAGAGAGTCATGGAGAGAGAGATGGAGATTGAGATGGAGAGAGACAGAGAGAGAGATGGAGATTAAGATGGAGAGACAGATGGAGATTGAGATGGAGATTGAGATGGAGAGAGACATAGAGAGAGAGATGGAGAGAGACATAGAGAGAGACATGGAGAGAGACATGGAGAGAGAAATGGAGAGAGACATGGAGAGAGACATGGAGAGAGACATGGAGAGAGAGATGGAGATTGAGATGGAGAGAGACATAGAGAGAGATGGAGATTGAGATGGAGAGAGACATGGAGAGAGACATGGAGAGAGACATAGAGAGAGAGATGGAGATTGAGATGGAGAGAGACATAGAGAGAGAGATGGAAAGAGATGGAGAGAGACATGGAGAGAGACATGGAGAGAGAGATGGAGATTGAGATGGAGAGAGACATGGAGAGAGAGATTGAGAGACATGGAGAGAGACATGGAGAGAGAGATGGAGATTGAGATAGAGAGAGACATAGAGAGAGAGAGATGGAGATTGAGATGGAGAGAGACATAGAGAGAGAGATGGAGAGAGAGATGGAAAGAGATGGAGAGGGACAAGGAGAGAGAGATGGAGAGAGAGATGGTTTCATCCCCCCAAGCTTTAACCATTAGGAGGAATACACCAAACGGACCTTAGATCAGGCAGTGTCTAGGGCCATCCTACCCTGATCTATGATCCCTAGTGAATAAGCATTAAGACAGGCACTCCTTAGGGATGACCTAAACACACACAGGGGTCCATTCTGTCATCAGAGAGAGAGAGAGAGAGAGAGAGAGACTGGGGTCAGGTACTGAGAGGAGAAATGAAAGGCATGGTAATACGAAGTGGCTCTATGACTCATAGTTGATATGATCATAACGTTGTTCTTTTTTCTAAAACCTGAGAAGAGAATTCATGCAGCACCCGTCTGACTTTGGAATGAGCTGATTTCAATTTGAAAATATAACTCACTCAAAAAGATGCGACTGAAAATATACATATTTATCCAGATATTTAAAAAGGCTTATTTAACTAGGCTAGTCAGTTAAGAACAAATTATTGTATACAATTACGGCCTACCCCGGGCCAAACCCAGGCCGATTGTGTGCCACCCATTCACAGCCTGGATTCGAACCAGGGACTGCAGTGATGCCTCTTGCACTGAAATGCAGTGCCTTAGACCGCTGCGCCACTCGGGAGCCTAGATATACAGTACAGATATACAGTAGCAAGAGTACTTGCGTGTTTCATAGGGAGTGTATTTCTTTTCTAAACGATGACATTTCTTCTTCTCTCTCTCCCTCTCCCCCTCTCCCCCTCTCTCTCTCTCTCTCCCCCTCTCCCCCTCTCCTCTGGCCTGAGGGAGGTGGGTTGCGTCAGCCTCTTCTAATCAGACACACAGACAGAGAGCGGCTTCATGCTAATAGTGCGGCTAATTACCAATCTCACCCCCTCCTAATTGCATACATTACAGTGGATCTGCACTGCAGATTAATGCTAAACATTCCCGTGTGACGTGCGTGTGTGTATGTCTCTGTGTGTGTCTGAAAATGTGTGTACTGTATCTGCTTGTCTAAGTGTGTGTGCGGGAGTGTGTGTGTGTGTTTGTTTGCGAACACGCTGCTTTAACTCTGAATTAGACCCCGAATGGATCCTTGAAGACGGGTGCCCGGTTTATAGCTGCGTTATCGAGGCAGGTTGCCGGGGTCTGGGCTGGTCGTCGAGGTCCCCCGGTAGCAGGAAAGCCCTCTGTCTCCGTGGAGACGCCAGATGGAGTGACCTTAAGATGGTTTCCGAGGAGCCATTTCAAATAATAAAATATCAATATTTACATTTTAATTACCCACTCTCACTCCCTGAGAATCTTTGTCATCCTTGATAGAGTGACAGTAGAAGAGAGAGAGAGAGAGAGAGACAGAAGGAGAGAGAGAGCAAGAAAGAGAGAGAGGGAGACAGACGGAGAAAGCGAGAGAGGGAGAGAGCAAGAAAGAGAAAGAGAGAGAGAGCGAGAGAGAGAGAGTGAGAAAGAGAGAGAGAGGAGAGAGAGAGAGACAGACAGAGAGAGCGAGAGAGAGAGAGCAAGAAAGAGAAAGAGAGAGAGAGAGAACGAGAAAGAGAGAGAGAGTGCGAGAAAGAGAGAGTGGGGCTTCACAAACACAAACAGACCCCACAGAGCTCCAGGACAGCAACACAATTAGACCCAACCAAATCATGAGAAAACAAAAAGATAATTACTTGACACATTGGAAAGAATTAACAAAAAAACAGCGCAAACTAGAATCCTATTTGGCCCTAAACAGAGAGTACACAGTGGTAGAATACCTGACCACTGTGACTGACCCAAATTTAAGGAAAGCTTTGCCTATGTACAGACTGAGTGAGCATAGCCTTGCTATTGAGAAAGGCCACTGTAGGCAGACGTAGCTCTCAAGAGAAGACATTCTATGTGCACACTGACCACAAAATGAGGTGGAAACTGAGCTGCACTTCCTAATGTATGACCATATTAGAGACACATATTTCCCTCACATTACACAGATCCACAAATAATTAGACAATGTTTATTTGTTTTCTCTTTTGTACTTGAACTATTTGCACATTGTTACAACACTGTATATAGACATAATATGACATTTGAAATGTCTCTATTCCTTTAAAACTTTTGTGAGTATAATGTTAACTGTTCATTTTTTATTGTTTATTTTGTTTATTATCTACTTCATTTGCTTTGGCAATGTTAAGAAATGTTTCCCATGCCAATAAAGCCCTTAAATTGATTTGATTTGCTCATTTAAATGGAATTGAGACAGAGCGAGTGAGAGAGAGAGAGAGAGAAGGGTAAGACTGGGAGAGGTCCTAGGCTGCTTGTGTGTCAGTATGCTCATGTACTGCATGTATAAGTGTGTGATAGAGTCATATAGACGAGCTGATGAGTGCTGTCCTGTGCTCTAAAGAAGGACATTTCTTCTACAGACCAAACCCAAGGAAAAAGCCCTCTTCTACAAGTCTTCTCTCTCTCTCTCTCTCTCTCTCTCTCCTTCTACCCCCTTCTCTCTCTCTCTCTCTCCTTCTACCCCCCTTCTCTCTCTCTCTCTCTCTCCTTCTATCCCCCTTATCTCTCTCTCTCTCATTCTATCCCCCTTCTCTCTCTCCCTCTCCTTCTATCCCCCTTCTCTCTCTCCCTCTCCTTCTATCGCCCCTTCTCTCTCTCTCCTTCCATCCCGCCTTTCTCTCTCTCTCTCCTTCTATCCCCTTCCCTCTCTCTCCTTCTATCCCCCCCCCTCTCTCTCTCTCTCTCCTTCTATCCCCCTTCTCTCTCTCTCTCCTTCTATCCCCCCTTATCTCGCTCTCTCCTTCTATCCCCCCTTCCCTCTCTCTCTCCTTCTATCCCCCCTCCCCTCTCTCTCTCTCCTTCTACCCCCCTTCCCTCTCTCTCTCTCCTTCTATCCCCCTTCCCTCTCTCTCTCCTTCTATCCCCCCCTCCCCTCTCTCTCTCTCCTTCTATCCCCCCTTTCTCTCCTCCCTCCTGTCTATTTATTTGTTGATGTCAGCAGGACTGACCCTGTGTGGTGAGATTTCTGTTGGGGGAATTAGGGATGTGTACACACGACTCAAGAGCTTATACTCACACGCACACACACACACGCACACACACACACACACACACACAGGCATGCACGCACGCACACACGCACCACACACGCACACACACGCACACACACACACGGGCATGCACCACACACGCGCACACACACACACACAGCTTTGATCTCAACACGTTCTCTCAACCCCCACCACACACACACACACATACACACAAACACACCGAAACAGGACTCCCGTCCCATGAACCTGTCCTCATCATTGGGGACAGGGGAGGCTTACATGTCTTGCAGGCAGACAGCTGCTAAGGGCTTTAGGTTTCATGACTGTGTGTGTCCAAGACCTATATATTCACATGGATTAAATAATTTTCCCTTACAGATCAATTAACTGGGATCCAACAGCCTATCGATCGCTATCGTGGTTATCCTTTAATAACGTGATCCTCCCACAGTATTCTGTCTCTCTGACTGCAGCCATAATAATAAAACACACACACACACGCACGCACACACACACACACACACAGATTATACATGTGTGTGTTTGTATAAGAAATAAAATCCCTGATCTCTTCAATATGAGAATAGATAGTTGGTCCGGATTAATTTCATATTTAGGGATTAGAACTCAAATATGATCAGCCACGACAAACACAGAAGAGCGAGACAAACACAATGCTCGAGGGAGGGAGGGTGACAGAGAAAGCAGAGAGAAAATGAGATAGAACGAGAGAGAGAGAGGCAGAAGGGACGGAGAGCGAGGCAGAAGAGAGAGAGAGAGAGAGAGGGAGATAAAGAGATAGCCCCTTCTCTTCTAGCAGGCCTTAATGCTTTCAAGACGAGACATTACCCCCATTCCACTGCCATGAGCACCTTTTAATTCCTGAAAAAGCCACGGCTGAAAATCTTAATTAATTGTTCCATACTGCTTCAGGGTCATTATGCATGGCAATAAAGGACGTGTAATTATGACATTTTACAGCCATTACCGAGGCTGAGAGATCGTATGTCATCATCAAGCCTGGCCAATGGCTTGGTGAACTCACACATTGGGCTTGATGGAGCACATACACAGGAGTACACACACGTCATAAAAGAACAACGACACGCACACACACACACACACACACAGGGATACATGCACACACTCACACATGCTCACACACGCAAACACACACACACACACACACACACACACACACACACACACACACACACACACACACACACACACACACACACACACACACACACACACACACACACACCCTTGATGGAGTACTCAGACACGGATCTGTCAAGCCCAAACAATAACCCAGCCTGCCAGCCATCCAGCCAGCTGCAATCCAGCTAGCTGCCCACAGATGAAACAGATCAAGATTAACTAGGAAACCTGGACATAAACGCTACTGCAATGGCTAGCGTGGGCTGGCTGTGTGTGTGTGTGTGTGTGTTCGGTGTGAATCTGAAGCTCAATAATTGAGAATGATAGATGTGTCTCTCTTATGTGTGTGTGTGTGTCTCTGCCCAGTGAAGCATCTCTAGATGGATGCAGATCACACGGTAACCGAAACAAGCAGTAATTGAGGCAGGTGGAAGCTGGCTTTCCTATACAATGACACACGGCCACCTTACAGCTGCCTCAATCTCTCTCACACACACGCACATGCACAATATACATCAAACCAGCATCAGGAACAGAAATGGGATGGCTGTTTGTATATAGGGAGTGTGTGTGTGTGTGTCTTTGAGTGTGTGTAGCCCTACATTGTGATCAAACCAGAAGCATCCGTAGAGAGCTGTCCGTTTGTTCTTGTGCAACCAGGGAGAGTTCTGGGCTCTGGCTTACAGAGCTACAGAAGCCCACTGTCTGAACGAGACCATCCTATCCTCCTCTACACAGGGAGAGGGGGATGAAGGGAACGAGAAAGGAGTATGAAAGGAATATGCTGATGGGGGGGAAGAGGAGGGAAACGACCTGCTAGGGAAAAGCAGTGGCAATATCCCGCACAATATCCCGAAGCTCAAAGGAGCCATGCCGCAGTAGGACCACACAAAAGCAGAGAGGGTGCGAGAGAGGAGAGAGGGAGCTTCAGATGAATGGATGAAGGGAGGAGAAAGGATATTTTGGACGGACATACTGTAGGTGGATTAGAATTTGAGTCTGGATTTAAATTTGAAAGAAGGAGTAAGAAAGCAAGGGACTGTGTGTCTGACCACTGAGGGGTGGAGGTAGAGGCATGGGATGGAGTGTGTGTGTGTGTGTGTGTGTGTGTGTGTGTGTGTGTGTGTGTGTGTGTGTGTGTGTGTGTGTGTGTGTGTGTGTGTGTGTGTGTGTGTGTGTGTGTGTGTGTGTGTGTGTGTGTGTGTGTGTGTGTGTGTGTGTGTGTGTGTGTGTTACAAGACATCTTCTGCAATTACAGGCAGATTAACTACACTGAGTTCTAAAACCTCTCTGTTGAAACCACTGGAGAGAGATGAGCTGCACACAGAGAGAAAAAGAGAGAGAGTGAGAGAGAGAGAGAGAGAGAGAGAGAGACATAGTGCTGTAGGATAACAATGGACAGCTGTCATTATTACCATAAGAATAGGAACAGACCTGATAGCTTCAACCCCTATTCACACACACACATTGTCCTGTACATGTCACTAATATCAAACACAGAGGGTCTCTTCTCATGGTTCTGTGCTGGGGTAAGTGGGACTATCGAGGTTTGACAGTGGCAGAGAGGGGATGGTATATGGCCAATAGCCTGTTCTTAAGCACGACGCAATGCGGAGTGCCTGGATACAGCCCTTAGCCGTCGTATATTGGCCATATACCACAAACCCCTGAGGTGCCTCACTGCTATTATAAACTGGTTACCAATGTAATTAGAGCAGTACAAATACACGTTTTGTCATACCCGTGGTATATGGTCTGATATACCACGGCTGTCAGCCAATCAGCATTCGGGGCTTGAACCACCCAGTTTATAATTAGCTACAGTATATTAACTTCAGTATATTAACAGAACACCCTGATGTCTGTTGTCCCTAACAAGAGTTAAATCGTGCTAGGTGGCTAGTCACCTGAGTGTATGAGGGCCGAAGAGCAGGCTGGGCTGGAGCTAAAATATGTCCAATCATTTTATTCATAAGCAACACACTGAGGTTCACCAGACGCCTCTCTCTGTCCCCGACCGCATCCATAATCATTTACATCATTATTAACTAGGACAGGACAGGACACACACACGCACGCACACACACACACACACACACACACACACACACACACACACACACACACACACACACACACACACACACACACACACACACAACCAGGAGATCCCTTGTTAGGCTGTTTCGAGTGTGAGGGCTATAACTCGTCCCAGCCAGCCGACAGCTTCGCTCCAATCCCATTTCCCTGCCTGCTTGTTCCCTGATGGAAAGGATGCCCCCTCTGAACTATTATTTTGGAGTGAGGGAGGAGGGGAGGGAGGGTGGATGGAGGGGAAGAGAGACGATGGCCATTTCATGCTTGTCTGTGAACTTTGCATGAACTGGCAGAAATAATGTGATGCGATGACAAGCCTGTTCCACCTCACAGTACATCTAATGTGTGTGTATGTGTGTGTGTGTGTGTGTGTGTGTGTGTGTCTCGGGGCGGGTGTGGGAGGGGGAGATGAGTTAAAATGAAGTTTGGTTTGTGTGTAATTACAACCATCTATCTTTATGCTCCAGCAGCATATCAGCAAATTGAAAATAGTAAAAATGGACGGTTCATTCTGATATTTAATGATTGGCGCAGGCCTGCCACTGATTTATTGGTTACTTACTGATGTGAGACATTTGCATATTATTAGATGGAGATTACTAGGCGCCGTCAGACTGCATTGATGCGGCCCTGCGCTGTCTGATGGATTGATTTGATTTGCAAATGTAATCAAACTCATAAGAGAGAAGAAATGAGCGATAATACCTTGTTTTTTTTAAACGGGCACTAACACAGAGCAACCCTCTCTCTATTTCTCTCAGCCGGGTCCTCGCTGTCGTAGGCTAAGCCTGATGCAGACGCACACAGACAGGTGACAGGTGTTGTTTGAATGTGTGTGAAGGGGGACAGGTTGTACATATCTACAGGAGAAAGGTGTGTGTGTGTCAGGTGTCAGGTCATTCTAATCTAAAGGCATAGTGTGTGTGTCTGCTCTGAGGTGTGACCTGATGAGGTAGATAAACAAATTGTGTGTGTGTGTCTCTCGACTTTACTAAACAAATGTGTCGTTTATAGAGCGAGACAACATGGACGTGTGTGTCGTCACAAAGACATCGTCTTGGAGACGCCAGCGGCGTTGTGATGGCAAAATAAACACAGGTG